>NC_092167.1:26652538-26802538 GCF_045791955.1 Oncorhynchus clarkii lewisi
ACAGCATTCTGCAGCCATACGCCATCACATCTGATTTGCGCTTAGTTGGACTCTCATTTGTTTTTCAACAGGACAATGACCCAACACACCTCCAGGCTGTGTAAGGGCTATTTGACCAAGAAGGAGAGTTATGGAGTGCTGCATCAGATGACCTGGCCTCCACGATCACCTGGCCTCAACCCAATTGAGATGGTTTGGGATGATTTGGATCGCAGAGTGAAGGGAAAGCAGGCAACAAGTGCTCAGTGTACAGTGCCTTGCGAAAGTATTCGGCCCCCTTGAACTTTGCGACCTTTTGCCACATTTCAGGCTTCAAACATAAAGATATAAAACTGTATTTGTTTGTGAAGAATCAACAACAAGTGGGACACAATCATGAAGTGGAACGACATTTATTGGATATTTCAAACTTTTTTAACAAATCAAAAACGGAAAAATTGGGCGTGCAAAATTATTCAGCCCCTTTACTTTCAGTGCAGCAAACTCTCTCCAGAAGTTCAGTGAGGATCTCTGAATGATCCAATGTCGACCTAAATGACTAATGATGATAAATACAATCCACCTATGTGTAATCAAGTCTCCGTATAAATGCACCTGCACTGTGATAGTCTCAGAGGTCCGTTAAAAGCGCAGAGAGCATCATGAAGAACAAGGAACACACCAGGCAGGTCCGAGATACTGTTGTGAAGAAGTTTAAAGCCAGATTTGGATACAAAAAGATTTCCCAAGCTTGAAACATCCCAAGGAGCACTGTGCAAGCGATAATATTGAAATGGAAGGAGTATCAGACCACTGCAAATCTACCAAGACCTGGCCGTCCCTCTAAACTTTCAGCTCATACAAGGAGAAGACTGATCAGAGATGCAGCCAAGAGGCCCATGATCACTCTGGATGAACTGCAGAGATCTGAGACTCTGTCCATAGGACAACAATCAGTCGTATATTGCACAAATCTGGCCTTTATGGAAGAGTGGCAAGAAGAAAGCCATTTCTTAAAGATATCCATAAAAAGTGTTGTTTAAAGTTTGCCACAAGCCACCTGGGAGACACACCAAACGTGGAAGAAGGTGCTCTGGTCAGATGAAACCAAAATTGAACTTTTTGGCAACAATGCAAAACGTTATGTTTGGCGTAAAAGCAACACAGCTCATCACCCTGAACACACCATCCCCACTGTCAAACATGGTGGTGGCAGCATCATGGTTTGGGCCTGCTTTTCTTCAGCAGGGACAGGGAAGATGGTTAAAATTGATGGGAAGATGGATGGAGCCAAATACAGGACCATTCTGGAAGAAAACCTGATGGAGTCTGCAAAAGACCTGAGACTGGGACGGAGATTTGTCTTCCAACAAGACAATGATCCAAAACATAAAGCAAAATCTACAATGGAATGGTTCAAAAATAAACATATCCAGGTGTTAGAATGGCCAAGTCAAAGTCCAGACCTGAATCCAATCGAGAATCTGTGGAAAGAACTGAAAACTGCTGTTCACAAATGCTCTCCATCCAACCTCACTGAGCTCGAGCTGTTTTGCAAGGAGGAATGGGAAAAAATTTCAGTCTCTCGATGTGCAAAACTGATAGAGATATACCCCAAGCGACTTACAGCTGTAATCGCAGCAAAAGGTGGCGCTACAAAGTATTAATTTAAGGGGGCTGAATAATTTTGCACGCCCAATTTTTCAGTTTTTGATTTGTTAAAAAAGTTTGAAATATCCAATAAATGTCGTTCCACTTCATGATTGTGTCCCACTTGTTGTTGATTCTTCACAAAAAATACAGTTTTATATCTTTATGTTTGAAGCCTGAAATGTGGCAAAAGGTCGCAAAGTTCAAGGGGGCCGAATACTTTCGCAAGGCACTGTATGTGGGAACTTGTTTAAGACTGTTGGAAAAGCATTCCAGGTGAAGCTGGTTGAGAGAATGACAACCATGTGCAAAGCTGTCATCAAGGCAAAGGATTCCTTCTTTGAAGAAATATAAAATATATTTTAAAAAATGTAACACTTTTTTGGTTACTACATGATTCCACGTGTTATTTCAGAGTTTTTATGTATTCACTATTATTCTACAATGTAGAAAATAGTCCAAATAAAGAAAACCCTTGAATGGATAGGTGTGTCCAAACTTTTGACTGGTACTGTATATCCCATATATAGTAGAATATATTATGTTAATATCATCGATCATTATTGTAACATTTAGTGTAATTTCATCTTTGTTTCATTATTTAATTTCATACGTTCTTGTGGGTCAAACTAAACACATCATCAACATGGGAAACATGATATGAAGTGTAAGTTAATTAGCTGTGGAAAAAATATGTTAATTGAGTTGTCATTATTCATAAAAAGGGCCTGAGATCCAAGTCAATATTCAAACCACTAGGGGTCAGCGTTTTTTAGGCAGGAGATCCAGTAAGCCTCCCTCTGTAGTCTAAGTGTCTTGATGTTACCGCCTCTTATTGGTATAGTAACATGCTCGATACCTATGTATTTGAGGGAGGAGATAGGATGGTTAGCTTCAACAAAGTGAGCTGCTACTGGGTAGTCAGTGTTCTTACACCTGATTGAGCTGAGATGTTCAGCTATTGGTTGATTTAAATATATTTTTGTTTGCCCAACGCAAGCTTTCCCACATGAACAGGTCATAAGATAGATAACACCCTTTGTCTTACATAATCTGTCACTGCTAACAGGGATTTTACAGCTTCTATGTGGGTGTCTGAAGAAGGGTGATTTTGTGGTGCTATTGCATTGTGAACCACATTTGTCATTCCCGTTTGGAATTGGTGCCAAGAGTGTTTGAGTGGGCTCAGGGGGCAGATCTGATCTCACTAGGCTGTCCACAATGATATGACTGCGTTTGTACACCACTAAAGCGGATTCTTGGAAAAGGTGCGCAATTTTTGGTTTGATTCCAGAATATACAGTACATTCGAAAAGTATTCAGACTCCTTGACCTTTTCCACATTTTGTTATGTTACAGCCTTCTAAATCAACGGTTTCACTAACGTAGGCTAATGTGATTAGCATGAGGTTGTAAGAAACAAAACCAAAATTCCAGGATAAAGGCGTGGTGTTGGAGTTTGTGGGTTCTGTGTACAAGTTAGTGTGCAATGTGTCATTGTCTTTAATGATTCATAAGTCCAGAAAGCATATTTTTCACTCATCAGTCTGCATGGTGAATTTGAGATATTCAGAGCTCTCATTTAGCAGAGCGTGGAATTAATTTAACACCTGTTGACTTCCTCCCCAGAGGACAAAGACATTAGGTGTGTTTCCCTGCTAAGACGTTGCGTGCATCAACCAATGGTTGCGTGCCACATCATCGACTGACAGATTGCTATAACATATGATGTGGTTAGCTGATACATAAAATACCTATCCAGGTGTTGAAAGATCTGGAAGAAGGTAGCAATGCCTGGGCAGAGGAACATCATCGATGAAGAGGTACATGCTTGTTTAATTTAGGGACTGTTTAAAAGTAGGTATAAGGCCTCCCAAGTGGCGCAGCAGTCTAAGGCACATATCCTGATTCGATTCCAGGCTGTGTCGCAGCCGGCCGCGACCGGGAGACCCATTAGGCGGCACACAATTGGCCCAGCATCGTCCGGGTTAGTGGAGGGTTTGGCCGGCCGGGATGTCCTTGTCCCATCGTGCTCTAGCGACTCCTGTAGCGGACCAGGTGTACGTTGTTTCCTCTGACACAATGATGCAGCTGGCTTCTGGGTTAAGCGGGCATTGTGTCAAGAAGCAGGGGTCGTGTTTCGGAGGACGCACGGCTCTCAACCTTCGGCTCTCCAGAGTCGGTGGAGGAGTTGCAGCGATTGGACAAGACTGTAACTACCAATTGTACCCCCTTTTCTCCCCAATTTTAGGCAATTGCACCTGATTCCAAACATCTCTCCAGTGTGGATGTGGTTTTTTGCTGGAGTATTTATTATTTTATTTTATTCTATTTTTTTTAATACAGTTTACCTTCTGTTAGTCAGCACCTCTACACTTTTGGGTGTGCGTCAGCTCATGCTTTTATTTTGAAGCATACCATTCATTCTCAAAAGCCCAAACCGATCTCTGTGTGCAGCAGCAGGAGGTGACATTAGTATTGTAATTGGCTGCTTTCAAAGACGGTTTCATTATGTATTTTGTTTTTAAGAAAATTGCATAGGCCTAGAAGTCCCCGCTCCACTTCACACTTACTTAATGTCTCTGGAGCGGGAACCGTCACGGCCAACCACGGACTAGAGGACGCCACTGGACTGACGGTCGAGTCTGGAGTGAGTGGCGCCTCTGGATTGGAGGGAGACTCTGGCGGATCCGGACTGGAGGGAGACTGGCGGATCCGGACTGGAGGGAGACTCTGGCGGATCCGGACTGGAGGGAGACTCTGGCGGATCCGGACTGGAGGGAGACTCTGGCGGATCCGGACTGCGGCCCGTCGTGGTAGGTTCCGGCCTGCGGCCCGTCGTGGTAGGTTCCGGCCTGCGGCCCGTCGTGGGAGGTTCCGGTCTGCGGCCCGTCGTGGGAGGTTCCGGTCTGCGGCCCGTCGTGGGAGGTTCCGGTCTGCGGCCCGTCGTGGGAGGTTCCGGTCTGCGGCCCGTCGTAGGAGGTTCCGGTCTGCGGCCCGTCGCCGGACGCTCTGGACTGGGCACTGTAGCCGGACGCTCTGGACTGGGCACTGCTGCCGGACGCTCTGGACTGGGCACTGTTGCCGGACGCTCTGGACTGGGCACTGTTGCCGGACGCTCTGGACTGGGCACTGTTGCCGGACGCTCTGGACTGGGCACTGTTGCCGGACGCTCTGGACTGGGCACTGTTGCCGGACACGCTCTGGACTGGCGAGGCGCACTGTAGGCCTGGTGGTGCCGGTACTGGTGGTACTGGGCTGAGGACACGCACCTCAGGGCGAGTGCGGGGAGGAGGAACAGGGCGTACTGACTGCTGAGGCGCACTATAGGCCTGGTGCGTGGTGCCGGCACTGGTGGTACCGGGCTGGGGATACGCACCTCAGGGCGAGTGCGAGGAGCAAGAACAGGGAGTACTGGACCCTGGAGGCGCACTGGTGGCCTGGTGCGTGGTGCCGGCACTGGTGGTACCGGGCTGGAGACACGCACCTCAGGGCGAGTGCGGGGAGGAGGAACAGGATGTACTGGGCTGTGGAGGCGTACTGGAGGTCTTGTGCGTGGTGTTGGCACTGGTGGTACTGGATTGACCGGACCGTGAAGATGCACTGGAGGTCTCGAGCTAATGGCCTGCACAACCCGTCCTGGCTGGAGGGTGACTCTAGCCTGGCACGCACTGGGCTGTGCAGACATACGGGAGACACCGTGCGCAACGCCGGCGCAGGATATCCTGGCCCGAGGAGACACACTGGCTGTCTGGAGAGCAGGGCTGGCACCATCTGCCCTGGCTGGATCCTCACCCAAGCCCGGCAGATGCGAGGAGCTGGGATGTAGCGCACCGGGCTAAGCACGCGTACTGGGGACACCGTGCGCTCCACCGCATAACACGGTGCCTGACCAGTACGACGCCTGCCACGGTAAGCAGTTGGCTCAGGTCTCCTACCTGACTTAGCCAAACTCCTCGTGTGCCCCCCCCAAAAAATTTTATTGGGGCTGCCTCTCTGGCTTCCGTGCTAGCCTTGTACCCATATACCGCCGCCGTTCCTCCTGTGCTGTCTCCACCTGCTTCCATGGCAGGGTCTTGTCCCCTGCCATTACCTCCTCCCAGGTCCAGGATGTTTTACCATCCAGTATTTCTTCCCGAGTCCTCGATTCCACAAAGCGCTGTTCCTCCTTATCACGCTGCTTGGTCCTTTTAAGGGGGGTTATTCTGTCACGTTCGTCGTATGGAGGAGACCAAGGCGCAGCGTGATGTGAATACATTATATTTTAATGAAGAACACTTAACAAACTATACAAAACAACAAACCGAACGTGAAGCTATATAAAACTAGTGCAGACACAGGCAACTAGACATAGACAATAACCCACACCCAAAGAAGATGGCTGCCTAAATATGGTTCCCAATCAGAGACAACGATAAACAGCTGCCTCTAATTGAGAACCAATCTAGGCAACCATAGACATACATAAACACCTAGATAGTATACACCCCCATAAACATACAAAACCCCTAGACAGTACAAAAACACATACATCACCCATGTCACACCCTGACCTAACCAAAATAATAAAGAAAACTGCCATTTCTCGCATAATTAATTATACAGACACAAAAAGATTCCATCATGGCCAACAAATTATCTATCGGCATTTATAAAATTGTATTGAAACTTTGTTTCAATCACAGCTGTTGTGATTTAAAAAATATATATAATATGACTTTATTCACATTAAACCTCTGGAAGTCCAATTTTAATACAGAAGAGTATTAGGGCCAATCGAAGAGAAAAAAGGAATAAACAGCGACGGGTGGTGTTTATTCTTTTTTTTGCATGATAATATTGGTGGCAATATATTTAGAATAAAGTCGGGAGGGGGAGGGGGGCACCAACTAAATCTTGCTTAGGGCCCCAAAAGTCCAAAAAGGGACACGCATGCACAATAAAGGAAGTTTATCAAATAAAGTGATTGACAGGAAAAGTAATTTACTACATAAATTACAATCACAGCCTCCCCCCTACGTTTATTTGCTTGCTTTACTGGGGGAATGGGATGGAGAAAGGGTTTACAATTGGCAGGGTGGGGCTCATGGCTACATAGAGACGTGACTACATGGAACTCTATTCCACATCAAGTAACTTATGCAAGAAGTAAAATCAGATTGAAAAAAATTATAAAAATACTCCTTATGGAATAGCGGGGACTGTGAAGAGACACAGGCACAGACACAAACATACATATGGATTTTGTGTTATAGATATGTGATAGTAGAGTAGTGGCCTGAGGGCACACACTTAAAAGTTCTATTTCACCATTTTCCTTATAACTTTTCCCTGAACAATGCACTACTGGTCATCAAAGTCTGGCATTCTCTGGATTTATGGCGCTTTCAAGACAAATAGGAACTCTGGAAAAAAACTATGTCGAATCATGATGACATCAGTGATCTTCAGGTCAGAGCTCTAGAAAGAGGCAAGAGTTCCTGACTTGCAATTCCGAGTCAGATGACCGTTCAAAACGTATTTTCCCAGTCAGAGCTCTTTTTTTCCCAGTTGTCTTGAACTGAAGTCTGAGATTTCCCAGTTCCGTGTTTCCAGTTGTTTTGAGCGCGGCAGAAGTCATCCTGGATTGTCACCATGGCCAATGTTGAATTTCTACCCCTTCCAATCATTTTCTATTTTGTCTTTGTTGAAGTCCTTCTTTGTCATCCCCAGACAAGCTGAATGGTACCACGAGGTAATAGATTCAACTGTTCAACACTTACAGCCAAATATTTAATACCCCGGGTATTCCCAGAACACATTCTGGAAAGTCTATAGATACAGTGGTCACTTTATTAGGTACAACCCCCATTGCATCAGGAACAGCGTGTATTCAAAACTGTTGATGAAACTGGGAAAGGAGATAGACTGTTCAAGTCCAGTTGGAGTTTATTACAGTCAGCACAAGTTTTGGAACTTTTCTGAGTTACAAAAGACCATCACAGACTGTGCTGTCATTTTGCACATTCTAAAGTTCAAACAAACAGTAACAGAATACCTGAATACTTCTCTGCATGCTTTAGTGTCTAGCAAGCCAAAACCACGGGACTTGGTGTATGTAGGGCCAAATCGGAATAACAGATAGGAGCAAGCCCATGTAATGCTTTGTAGGTTAGCAGTAAAACCTTGAAATCATCCCTAGCCCAGGAAGCCAGTGTAGAGAGGCTAGCACTGGAGTAATATGATCACCTTTTTTGGTTCTAGTCAAGATTCTAGCAGCCTGTTTAGCACTAACTGAATTTTATTTAGTGCTTTATCGGGTAGCCGGAAAGGAGAGCATTGCAGTAGTCTAACCTAGAAGTGACAAAAGCATGGATTAATTTTTCTGCATCATTTTTGGACAGAAAGTTTATGATTTTTGCAATGTTACGTAGATGGAAAAAAGCTGTCCTTGAAACAGTCTTGATATGTTCGTCAAAAGAGAGATCAACTATTAGCTATCGCTGAACACTGTTCCATGCTGACATGTGATCACATTGGAGAAGCATGTAGAGCTGCTTTCTCAGACTCCACTGCTGCTACCCACTTCAAAACGGACAGGACAAAGTGCACAGAAATGATTAATGGTGTTCTAGCACCAAACTTTCTGAAAAAGTTGGTCACAGATGTGGGTGACCAGCGTTATAGCCTCCTCCTCGATGAGTCCACGGATGTAAGTGTTTAAGTACCTGGGGGTTGTGATAGGGTACTTTAGTGACACCAAGCAGACAACTGTTTCAACATTTCTGGGGCTTGTTGAGTTGGAGGGAGGAGATGCCAAATCTATAGCCCGTGCTGTTGTGGCTTTCCTCGAGAAGTGTTGTCTTAAAAAAGAGAAACTCCTGGGGATAGGGACTGACAATGCCTCTGTTATGACGGGGATTAACAATGGGGTCCATAAAGTGCTGAAGAAGGAGTATGGCCTCAAATATCTGGTTTTTATTCGCTGTGTGTTCCACTTTCTGCAGTCATGCTTCCAATGACACCATCCCCCATAGTGTGGAGTCCTTGGTATGAGAGACTTATAACTGGTTTTCAGTGTTTCCAAAGCGCAGGGAGGCCTACAAGGCCCCATATGAGACCATCAACTGTGGGGAGAGACCTTTACAGATAACCAAGGTGTGTGCCACATGTTTGCTCTCCATTGAACCTGCGGTTTCATGCATTTTGGACCAGTGGGAGGAGCTTAGGCTGCATTTCGCAGTCACCAAGTCCAGTGAACACTGCAACATGGCTGAGGTTTTATACTCCATGTACAGTGATCCTCAAAATATATTGTATCTGACTTTTTTGAAGTCAGTGCTGGGTGAGGTACAGTTGGCCATCAAGGCTTTTGAGGGAGAGCAAGCTTGGTTAGCCTGATCATGTCTGTGCGCAGCAGGGTGCTGAATCCACTGGCAAATGTTGATGTCCTCAAAGGGCCAATACATGGATTCATCAGTCCCAAACCGTACCTTGGTTACCTTTTTGAGTCAAAGGCAGCTGTGCTCCACCTTGCGCCTGAGGATGAAAACAATGTCCGAAAGCGGTGTGTTGCCTTCACCATCTCCCTCACTAATGAGTTGAGGGTGAGACTGCCGGACAACATCGAAGCATTGCAGTACATGTCAGTTTTCAATGTGGAGGAAACTCTAAAGCACAATAAGAGCCCCGGAGAAATAGAAAAAATAGCCAAGCTCCTTGGCTACTCCCCTGCAGAGATAAACAAGATTGTCCAGCAATGGCGTGTGTTGTAATAACATATTAAAACATGTAATGACGCATTCACTGACTGTTGTCTGCCTGGGCTTAACCATACAATTTTGGCTTGTACTCTGTGTTATACTCTCTCTCTCTCTGTTTCTCAATATACTAACTGCACGGGAAACCCCCACCAGGGTGGCGGAATAAGATAAAACACACTGACAACCCATAAATATACACTGCTCAAAACCCTTTGGGATGGGCTCCAAAGACAAAGAACTCTGTCGAGAACCAATGGGATACTGACGCCAGGCTGGAGAGGACTGTCTATCACCTACGAACAACCAACCAGGAGCCAGGACTACTAGAATCTACCTACGTCATTTCAATGTATAAATGTACTGCCCAAATATGTTGTACCTCCTCTTTTTCCGAAAGCTCCCTAAGGGTTGGACGAATAGGAGCCGTGCGGCACGTTTGCCAGATATTATTATGCTTGATTAAAGGCCTCTAATATACCGTATCCGCCTTGTCCAGAGTCTCATCTTGGTCTTGTTTCTCCAATAACTAATCATTTACACGTGCCATCCATCTTAGTAAATGGAAGCAGACAAAAAACACACTGGGCTTCTGGAGTGAGATTTGGAAGTTCAGGGATGCAGCTGATATCAACCCATTTTCAAGAACTTGCCATGGCTGCTGTGTCTGTGTTGTCCTTGCCACACTCGAATGCTGAAGTCGAGAGATTATTCAGCCAGATGAGTGTGGTAAAAAGCAAACTTAGAAATCGGATGTCCTTGCAGACCCTTAACTCCATCATGTACATTCGATATGGACTGAAGCTGTCTGGTGAGGCTTGCATGAGCACCAGCTGCCTGATAATGTTTTGCAGCTTTTTGGCACATCAGCTGCTTACTCATTTAAGTCAGCTCCCTCAGTTGCTGAACCTGCCAGAGAGCCTTGACCAAAATGAAGATGACCCACTCTTTCTGTGAGCCAGCACAGCCTGTGTGTGTGTGGAGGGGGGATCTGAAAAAAACAAACAATTAACCTGAATTAGGGCCAGACTAGTTACCATAATTTTCTCACAATGCCATTGACAGTTTTTTCTATTGTCTCTTTTTGGTCCATTTAGATTGTTAATGTAGATTGTACACAAAAAAAATGTTATGGTTAAAAATGTTAATGTGTTACTGTGACTTGTTATAGGTTCCTAAGCAGTGTTGCCAACTCCTCAGTAAGGAAAGTAGCTATTGGCTGTCCTAAAAGTCGCTAACATGCACACATTTTCCTTCTAAAATTACACAAAAATGATTTTCACACACTCAGTCACAACACACGTGCCTGGCTGCAAAATTGCATTGTGAGTGGCGTCAGCAGCAGGCGCTCAGCTCGTGCACAGCCAGCAGCAATTTCAGCAAATTGCAAATCATTGTTGGCTGGCTGACAGCAGCAGTAGTACAGGTTCGACGAGCCTAACCCAATGAATATAGTTGGTCACGAATGTTTGCTCTTGAACAGAACTTATAACATCAATTAACATGCCCTAATCAAAAATTTACAGAAAATAGTGGGAGTCTGTACCTGAACAAATGTCATATCAATTTTTTTTTGCCGAGATGACCAGTCAATTTGAGTGACGTTATTGTGTATTCTACGTAAGACGCAGTGTTACGTTATCACGCAATGACATGGCAACGTCATTTAGGAACTTTTAGCAACTAATCAACCTGCCTCTAGAAATTTACCCTGAAAATTAGTTGGCAACACTGAATGAGACCAACGTTGAGGAAGGTGGTCTTGATCACGCTGTTGGGCCGGGACCAGCCCCGCTGAAAGCGCAGGTCTAGAGATGGTTAAAGTCCTGAAAGCAGGCAGGGGAGTTCCACCGTCTCATTCAAGAGCTTCGACTGTTTGGAGAGGAATTCCGAAGTTACTTTCGTCTGGACCGAAGCCAGTTCGATCACCTGCTCCAGATGGTTGGAGCCAGAATCGCCCGGATGGATACCAACTACCGGGAGTCCATCAGCCCAGTTGAACGCCTGGAGATTTGTCTCCGGTAAGCTACATTCTAGTACATTTTTTAAAGCCTTTGATACCATAATTGTTTTTTTATGTACAACCTAGCTAGCTAAAGGGCTCTCTAGTTAATATATGTAATCAGATGTACTTTTACAGAATGTTCATTAGGACTATAACTTTTCCCAAAGTTGGTTTATAATCCTTTTTTAATTATGCAATGTTACAAATGAAAAGAAAGTTGAGGTGCCTTCTGGCCTGATGAAGGTAGGCTAGTCTTCTCCAGGACCCATTTGTTGTTCAAGACAGTTAGTCATTCATTACATTTTTATTGGCCTCACATACTCTTAGGGGAAAAAGTTCCAAAATTGTCCTTCTGCTTTCCCCATAGGATAACCATTTTTGGTTCCAGGTATAACCCTTTGGGTAAAATGTTATACTTGGAACCAAAAAAGGGATCTCCTATGGGGACAGCCGGAGAACCCTTTTAAGTAAATAGTACCATTCTTTCTAAGAGTGGAGTTGGCCTGGGCTACAGTTTATTGATATAGTCATAGACTGAATTGTATTGTTAATGATGGTTGATGAGTATTACAATTTAATTAATAGAGCATAATAAACTGTAATGCGGTAGCTATATGAGTAGATAGATAATGTGGGTGGAATTCAGGTTACATACACTATTGATCATTATTTCGAATTTTATTTCAGATTCTTGGCGACAGTGGACTCCTACAGGACCATAGGATTCAGCTTCCGAGTTGGACGGTCCACGTGGCAGGCATTGTCCCCTCTGTGCCACAAGCCATTTGGGACTGTCTGGTTGGTGAATACATGCCTGTCCCCAAGGAGGAAGACTGGAGGACCATCGCTGCCGAGATCCTGGAGAGGTGGAATTTCCAACTGTCTTGGCTCTATTGACAGGAAACATGTAGTAATCCAGGCTCCACTGTGCTCAGGTTCGCAATTCTACAACTACAAGGGTACATATTCAGTTGTACTCTTGGCTATAGTAGATGCCATCTATTGTTTCCGTGTTGTTGGTGCTTACAGCAAGGGAAGTGATGGCGGGACCCTCCGGGACTCTGCCTTCAGCCAGGCACTTCAGGATGGCACCCTGGAGATTCCACCACCTGCATCACTCCCTGGGGCTGAAGACCCTGGACCTGTTCCCCATGTCTTCATCGGCGACGAGGCATTTCCTTTAAGACCCAACCTCATGAGGCCCTACGCTGGATGTCAGCTGCCATTGCCAAAGCCTGTAAGAGTCTTTAACAAACGACTGTCCAGGGCAAGGTTAGTTGTTGATGCGCCTTTGGGATTCTGTCAGCCCGGTGGAGAATGCTTGGTCTCAGCCCCTCAAATGTCGATGCCTGCTTGAAGGCCACATGTGTTTTCAAAAACTACCTGCGGAGGTCATTCCAGGAGCCGCTCCGGATGGAGATGGGTACGCCAAGTGGTCACCTACCTGATGTCACCAGGGCAGGTGCCAACGATGCCCCCAGACAGGCACTCCAGGTGAGGGAGAAGCTGACCACCTACTTCATCGCCAGCAGGTGAAGTCCCATGGCAGTATGCCGTGGAGTGAAACAGATCTTTTAAGTGCCCAATAAAAGGTTATTTTAAGAACCATCCACCATTGCCTATAAAATTGCATTTCTTCCCCATCAATGTCTCTCTTTGTTTGGAAGCTATATTTAAGTGACATTTGGGAGTAAAGACCAGACTTTAACCACTTCCCTCTACCATTAACATCAGTATTATACACACCTGGCATGGTACATCAGGTGAGCGGGAGCACTAATTAAAGTGATACGACATACAGTTAATATGATGAAAGGGTAACCTAGGGTCCATACAAATAGTACAGTTTACCACCATGTTCACTGGCATGACAAAATACAAGTGGGAAAAAAACGAGTTGGGAAGGGAATGTTTTTACTTTCATCTTGTCTTTAGATCTGTAAAGGTGTAGGGAAGAAATAAGCAGATTAAGTCTAAATTAGATTAATAAACAACCGACTATGAAAACATAAGTATTCAAGTACAGGAAAGAACATGATAGGTATGTGTGTTGTAAAAATTTTAAAAAAAATAAAACTCTCTCTGTTTCTCTCCACGGCCAAATTCTGTTCAAGGTCCTCTGGTCACTTCCGTGAGGTTCATAATCTCAGGTGGTCCTAGATTCAGAGGTGCTTTCTCCATTTCATTTTCCATGGCTGCACCGGTCATACTTGTGGATGATGTTGTAGAGGGTCTCGCTGCACCGATTGTCACACTTGTAGATGACGTTGAGGGCCTTGAGGCACCAGTGGGGACAATACTTGTGGATGGTGTAGTAGAGGGTCTGGCTGTGAAATTGCCACTTGTTGCCATAGGCACAATAAATGGATCCAGAAAAGAAATAATGTAGCAGAAGCTCCAAGGCTGCTGGCCTAAAGGTGCTGACCCAGACCTCTTCTCTTTCTCTGCCCTTCTCTCTCTGATGCCTGTCCCTGAGTCCTCTCCACTTCTTAAAATCTTCTTCTACATAGACATGAACATAAGCCAAACCATTTATGCCAGCAGCATACCACCCTGCATACCACTGCTGGCTTGCTTCTGAAGCAAAGCAGGATTGGTCCTAGTCAGTCCCTGGATGGGAGACCAGATGCTGCTGGAAGTGGTGTTGGAGGGCCAGTAGGAGGCACTCTTTCCTCAGGTCTAAAAAAAATATCCCAATGCCCCAGGGCAGTGATTGGGGACATTGCCCTGTGTAGGGTGCCGTCTTTCGGATGGGACGTTAAAACAGGTGTCAATAAAGATCCCATGGCACTTATCGTAAGAGTAGGGGTGTTAACCCCGGTGTCCTGGCTAAATTCCCAATCTGACCCTAAAACCATCATGGTCACCTAATAATCCCCAGTTTACAATTGGCTCATTCATCCCCCTCCTCTCCCCTGTAACTATTCCCCAGGTCGTTGCTGCAAATGAGAATGTGTTCTCAGTCAACTTATCTGGTAAAATAACGGATAAAATAAATAAATTACCTAGCATAACTATAGTTATTAGACAGCTATCATGAACATGTCACCTACTGTACACACACGGTTATCTGACCAAATTATCAGGGGTACAGTATTATCTACCATTACTATTTATCTGACATTCACACTCTTTCAAACATGATTATTTGGTGAAGTTATCAGGGGTAGTAACTAGCAATTTATGACTATTCCTTTCACACACACACACACACACCTCATAAGCTAGGTTAGCTAGCTAACATCTAGCACAAGCTCACTACTAAACTGACCTGGCAATCCCACTATCGTGGACACTTGTCTCCAAGCAGCATTTTTGGGGTGTTTATGTCCCTGTAGCTGTCAGCAGTGTAATATTCATATATGTAAACAAATGACCTCACAGCGTCTCAGAACTCTGGAACCATCGTGATGAACTATCACAGATCAACGGAATAATTTTCAAAGGAGAGAAGTCATTATTCCTTCCCTGTCTCAGAGAAGAGATTTTGACAAAGATCCATGCTGGACACATGGGCATGGAAAAGTGTAAACGGAGAGAACGGGACATTTTGTTTTGGCCCAGAATGTGCAAACAAATAGAGGACATTGTTGGTAAATGCGCCATATGTCTTGAACGACGCCCCTTAAACACCAAAGAGCCAATGTTACCTCACTGTATCCCAGACCGACCCTGGCAGGTCATGGCAACCGATCTGTTCACCTGGAACAATGACGACTACATTGTAACTGTGGACTACTACAGCAAATACTTAGAACTCGACAAGCTTCACAGCACCACATCTGCAGCTGTGATACACAAGCAGAAAGCAACCTTTGCCAGGCATGGCATTGTAGAGACTTTAATATCTGACAATGGGCCCTGTTACAAATCAAATGAGTTTGAATCCTTCACAAAAGCATGGGGGTATACACGTCACCACAAGCCCGCATTACCCTGAAAGTAATGGCATTGCTGAAAAATCTGTGCAGATTGCTAAATCACTCATGGACAAAGCAAAAGCAGACAAGAGAGACCCCTACCTCAGTCTCCTTGAATACCGCAACACTCCAGTTGACAACTTTAAATCACCAGCCCAGATGTTGATGAGCCGCAGAATTCGCTCAATCCTTCCCAGCACCAACCAGCAGCTGCAACCTGAGGTTGTCAGCTACAAGGAAATGCATAAAATATTTGCACAGAGACAACAACAACAAAAGCGATACTACGACAGGTCAGCTAGACCACTGCCACCACTGATCGACGGAGAGTCAGTTAGAATCCAGGAGCATGGCCTCTGGAAGCCAGCAGTCGTCATCCAGCCAGCTGACACTGAGCGTTCATATCACATCCGCACCGCAGAAGGAGCGGTGTACCGCCGCAATCGTCGTCACCTACTGAACACAAAAGAACAACACACTGATGAGATGAACTGTTCCCCTGAAAGAGAACGTGATGGACTCACACACACATCACAACATACTTACCTGCAACACCACAAGAACTGTTGACTGACACAGAAGCATGCTCAGCATCATATCGCACAAGGTCAGGAAGAGAGGTCAAGGCCAGAGCTGTCCTAGACTTGTGAAATGTCAAAGGGTGTAGGCGGATTGCTGCCCTAAAAGAGTTCCAGACTGTAAACTTGTTATTGAAAGTTCACTTGAAATGCTTAGGTATTGTATTTGTTTGAAATGTGAAGATGTTATTTCTACAGTGAAAGCTGAGTTGCTGAGAATCCCTTGTTTGAAAAGTAACATCATTGTTTCAGAGTCTGTTGATTCAGTTGGTGTAGTCTGTAATATAAATGGTTACTTACCTTGAGTTCAAACTACAGAGCATGTATCAAAAGAAACCCTTAGAATATGTAAACATTTATTTTGTTTTAAAGAAGGGGGATGTAATATTCACGTGTAAACATACTGAATTGTAATTGGATGCATTTTACCGCCGTATCATACTGTGCTATGATTGGTTAAGACCACCCAAATGGTTAGGTCATGGGCAGTTTGATCCTGGTTGGCGATACGTGAACATGCCAGTTATAGCTAGCTAATAAAGAGCTACGTTAAGAAATATCCTGTAGTACTGCATTTTATTATTTTGTACAAAGTGTGCAAAACAAGACAAGCAGTTGTGTCGAAAAGACACGGTTTTGAGGATACTGCGAAAATTATGCCTGCATCAGTATAGTTGGCTAGCTGCGCAAAATGTTATGCAGCATTGATGTATCGACGCAGTCGGTGTATTCAAAGCGTAAGCGGCACTTTACCGCTATCTAGTGTACATTCACTGTTACAGTGAAATGCTTACTTACAAGCCCTAAACCAACAATGCAGATAAAATACCTTTAAATTAAAAAAAAATAATAATAATAATTAAAGAGCAGCAGTAAAATAACAATAGCGAGGCTATATACAAGGGGTACCGGTAAAGAGGGGGCACCGGTTAGTTGAGGTCATATGTACATGTAGGTAGAGTTATTAAAGTGACTATGCATAGATAGCAGCGTAAAGGGGAGGGGGGGCAATGCAAATAGTCTGGGTAGCCATTTGATTAGATGTTCAGGAGTCTTATGGCTTGCGCGTAGAAGATGTTTAGAGGCCTCTTGGAGCTAGACTTGGCGCTCTGGTACCGCTTGCCATGCGATAGCAGAGAGAACAATATGATTAGGGCCTTCCTCTGACACGTCAGCATGCTCTCGATGGTGCAGCTGTAAAACCTTCTGAGGATCTGAGGACCCAAGCCAAATCTTTTCAGCCTCCTGAGGGGGAATGGGTTTTGTCGTGCCCTCTTCATGAATGTCTTGGTGTGCTTGGACCATGTTAGTTTGTTGGTGATGTGGACACCAAGGAACTTGAAGCTCTCAACCTGTTCCACTACAGCCATGTCGATAAGATTGCATGCGATAAGATTGCATGTTCTGTCTGTAGTCTTTTTATTCCTCACAAATATCGTCATTAATTCAGCAGAATTTGTTACGTCTTCATCCCATAAGTATTGAAAGTAGCGTGATGTTACAGCTATGTTTAGACATGTGCAGTTCCACCACTGAGGTATATAATTATAACCCACCAAGCTAGAATACCAGGTAGCCTGTTGTGGCAAAGATGCGTCCGTAGCAGATTGCTAAACAGTACATTTATATGGATAGCCTAATAGTCCAGTCTCAAGTCGTCACATTTGTGACTTGTCAGACTCAAGTCCAAGTCATGTGACTCGAGTCCACAAATCTGCATGAAGTGCCTAATTTGGAAATCATAATTTATTTGAACAGTTTCCATCAATTTGTCACAAAGTGACAAAATAAAAATCCTGTCCAACTAATAAAAATGTTGATCTTAAACATTTCTCCTATATCTGCCCTTCATTACAAATGTCACAATGATAATTTTTTTGACATTGCTTTTATCGAATAAACCTGACGGGTATCCTTTCTGATAGAAAACAGAACACTGAATGCCTCTTCGTCTTGCCAGTAACAGAGCTGGAGAGGTCAGGAGGACCATCGTTCTAAATTGTGGTTGTTGGTTTTAGCAACAGCTGTGCTAGACTGGTCGACATGGATGATAGTATGGATGGGGATGATGAAAGTCGTGGACCTGGATGATCTGTGCTGAAAGGAAAAGTAAAAAGAAAGGCCATGATTTTAGCGCTGTTGACAGCAGTGGCACTTCTAGTGTTGAGAACGTGAACAGGGTGAAGGTAGTGAAAAACAAAAGTACTGTGTTCGATAGGACCACGGAGTCTCATCTACACCCTATTCGTTAAGAGATTGGTGCAGTCACATTAGCCTGGTTCATTCCCAGCTCTCAACAAGGAATTGGCCCAGAAGCTGCCCTGTTCCAGGGGGCTGGAACTGATTGAATCTGCCCAGAATCGGACTTTGCTGGCATCTTACCAGAATCTTCCAAGAAGCAGCCCGATGCAAATGTAAATAAATGTATACAAAGTTACCAGATTTAGTCATTTTAAATATTACTATTTAAAAGGTGCAGAGAGTGAAAGCCTGTCAGTACTATTAATGTTTGAGAAGGTTAACTAAGAAAGTACCGATGGGCTTTCACTGTTAGTTTGTCCCATCTCCATTAAAGGTTTTTTAAACGCCAAAGCATGGGACATGTAGCAGCTCTGTGCAAAGAGAGGAAGGAAACATGATTATGGTGAATGTGGGACAGTGCAGAATTTGGTGGACGCCAATCACAGAGAGACTAGAAATCTAAAAAATAACTCTTAATGTCTTATGCAGAGGCTGCAAGGCAGATTGGTGGAATTATTAGGCAGTGTTATGTACGCCTCTTGGAGAGAACACGCTACACTCAACTCCCCCTGGAGTGAAAGAGGTATGTGATTGTAGGTGCGGGTAAGGATGACAGAGGTAGAGAATATTACCATTTACAGGGAACTTATTTCCTTAACACAGTAATGTGGGGAAAGGGGCTGGACTAAAGCAAAGAAAGTAAAAGTTAGAGCCCCCCTCACCTGCCTACCCACTACTTACCTAACCTTTAAGCACCTCCTGGCACGCTAACCAAAATACAGGGGGTGGTCTGCCCAGGTCTTACCTACTGTGCATAGACAGTAAATACTACAGGTTATGCATGTCCACAGGCCTTTTGCTTAAGCACTCCCAAGATGCCTAACCCCTTCCTCCCTGGGAACAAAAACAGAATAATTACTAACATAAAGTGAATAATTACAATTATCAAAAACACAGTGCTTTTGCCATACACATAACTCAGAAGTAGTGGCTACAAAAGACTTTCAACAAAACTGTCACTCGCCTACAACCAACACAGGACATCAAAGAAGCTCAATCTTCTCCTGACAAAGGAACACTGGCTTTTATCCAGCTGGAGAAGGAGTTGGTAATTGAAAACAGCTGTTTCCCCTGACGAGAGGGTGGGTTCAGAGCGCCAATCTTCGATGGGGCCGACCAATCAGCTGCTTTGTATCCAGGACGCCATTTCCTGAAATACACACATACAAACCCAAAACAACACAGAAACTGGGGAGCATAACAGGCAGAATGATGGAGATAATAGTCTCCTGGAATAAGTGAAACTACTGTAGAAAATGTTGCTTAGGTCTAGACACAGATACGATACCTGTTCAGAAATCTTGCTCTAACAAATGTGTCATGTCAAAGGACACCTTAATAGGTCATCTTATTGACTTCATAGCCTTCATTGGAATGGATTTCAACCTGACTGCGTTTGTGGAAAAACTAACTGCCAATTTGAAGATCATTGTGGAAGCAGTAACAGAGTTTGTAGGCAGTGCAGAATTTGGCAGATGTTACTGTCACCAAGATTGTTGATATGTTGACTCCAAATAATACTAATTATGGATTGTCTCAGTATGATGACAAGAGCTTTGGTTTTTGTTATCCTTCCGTGGAATGCCAGTAGCCTTATTGCTAACGGTCAGAAGTTTAATATGTAATTGATTTAGAGATCAAACTTGACGTGATATGTGTTCAAGAAACATGGCTTAGACCACTTCTTGATTTTTTTATTCCTGGTTATTGCTCAATCAGATCGGTCAACTAGACAGGGTGGTGGGTGTGCTACGTTCATAAGGGAAGGTCTTGCATATCGTAATATACCTGTCCCATCTGAATATTGTAACGATGTGCTCTGAGAGTCGGGAAGCAAGTTCAGGGAGTGAGTGTTTTAATAAATAAACACAACATAATACAAAATAAAAAACACGGACAATGCACAGATATGACACAGGAACAGAAACATTAACGCCTGGTAAGGAACTAAGGAGTGACATATACAGGGAAGGTAATCAGGGAGGTGGAGTCCAAGTGAGTCTGATGACGCGCAGGTGCGCGTAACGATGGTGACAAGTGTGCTCCATAACAAGTGGCCTGGTGACCAAGAGGCCAGGCCCGTCGATCCTGCGGAGGCAGGGGAGCCCGTCGATCCTGGAGGCAGGGGAGCCTGACGATCTGGCTGAGACATGAAAGTCTGTAGCAGCTCTCGAACCCCACGTCATTCCACCTGACACAAAAAAAACACTCCCTGATCCTTCCTTTAGGTGAGGCGTTATTCTGAATCGATGTGCGCTGAGAGTCAGGAAGCAAGTTCAGGGAGTGAGTGTTTTAATAAATAAACACAACCTACTACAAACTAAGCAACACAGAAACATTAACGCCTAGGGAAGGAAGCAAAGGGAGTGACATATATATATATATATATATATATATATATATATAGGGAAGGTAATCAGGGAGGTGATGGAGTGATGACGCGCAGGTCTGCGTAATGATGGTGACAGACGAGCAGCCTGGTGACCAAGAGGCCGGAGAGGAAGTACACGTGACAAATATGAATGTGTGATCTTGGAAATCTACAGTGCAGGTAGTAATATTAAGTTACAACATTTTTACAACCCTTGTCGTCAACTATCTGTTGTGATGTTTGATGAAATACAGTGGGGCAAAACAGTATTTAGTCAGCCACCAATTGTGCAAGTCCTCCCACTTAAAAATATGAGAGAGGCCTGTAATTTTCATCATAGGTACACTTCAACTATGACAGACAAAATGAGAAAAAAAAATCCAGAAAATCACATTGTAGGATTTTTAATGAATTGATTTGCAAATTATGGTGGAAAATAAGTATTTGGTCAATAACAAAAGTTTATCTCAATACTTTGTTATATACCCTTTGTTGGCAATGACAGAGGTCAAACGTTTTCTGTAAGTCTTCACAAGGTTTTCACACACTGTTGCTGGTATTTTGGCCCATTCCTCCATGCAGATCTCCAATAGAGCAGTGATGTTTTGGGGCTGTTGCTGGGCAACACAGACTTTCAACTCCCTCCAAAGATTTTCTATGGGGTTGAGATCTGGAGACTGGCTAGGCCACTCCAGGACCTTGAAATGCTTCTTACGAAGCCACTCCTTCGTTGCCCGGGCGGTGTGTTTGGGATCATTGTCACGCTGAAAGACCCAGCCAAGTTTAATCTTCAATGCCCTTGCTGATGGAAGGAGGTTTTCACTCAAAATCTCACGATACATGGCCCCATTCATTCTTTCCTTTACACGGATCAGTCGTCCTGGTCCCTTTGCAGAAAAACAGCCCCAAAACTTGCACAATTGGTGGCTGACTAAATACTTTTTTGCCCCACTGTATATGGAGAATTGGGCTCTATGGAGCGATGGTGGGGTGACCATTCTACTGTTGGAAGTGAAGATTTCCCGATTTCGTGTACCATGACCTTTGATGTTACTATTCCAGATAGGGTATCATTCAGAAGATGGTGCTTTCATAAAGCAGACTGGGAAAAGTTTTGCGTTCATTACGTAAAGTCTGTAGGAGAGGCTGGTTGATGTACAGTATGTGCTGCCTCTGTGAGCTCTGATTTTGAGTGCTGTGAATTTATATGTACCAGTGAGTGAAGTGGGTGAGAAAATGATGGTGGCTCCAAGAGTGAAGAGTGAACTTAAGAGTGAACTCCAGCTATTCGAGTAAGATATAGGGCTTACAGAGTGTTGCGTAGGAATATGACTACTGAGAATCTACTTGATTTCCAAAGGATGAGAGCTTCAGTACGTAGGGCGTACTAAAAGAGAAATGCATCGAGACAGTTCTGCTCTACAATAGGCAGGGATACTGAGCTAGGGGATGTATGGTCTATTTTGAAGAAGATGACTGAAAGAAGCAAGTCCACTCAAATTGCAATTTTGGTTGTGGGTCAAAAAATGAAACAAAAATGAAAGAAAAGGCTAACTTGTTGGGGAAGACATTTTCTAGGGTACATAATAGATACATATAAGCGATGCAGGTATGATATTTTAAATGTGCATGTTAATGTGTATAAGAAAAGGGATACTGTTGACGTCTTTGGATGCTGGGTTTACCATTCATGAGATGCGTTCAGCCTAAATAGGCTGTGGGTATACAGCCCCAGGTCATGATCAGTTATGCTATGTAATGTTTAAGCATCTACCTGATGAGGTCATGCATGTTCCCCTGGGATTATTTAATACTATTTGGAGGGGGTTATACCTCCTGGTTGGAAACGTGCAGTAATATGGCCTTTTGTAAAGCTTGGTAAGGTCCCTTCATGTGCTGATAGTTATGGACCAATAGCACTGACTTCTAACTGATGGAAAAGATGATTGTCATATTTCCTGGAACATAGAGGTTTATTGAGTCAATGTCAAAGTGGATTCCGTAAAGCTAGATCTACTTTAGATGCATTTGTAAAAGTAAGAAATTGTCAGAAAGAGCCTTGTTTATTCTCTATTTGGTTAGATCGGGGTGTGACTTGGGTGGGCAAATCTGTGTTTCTATTTCTTTGTTGGCCTGGTATGGTTCCCAATCAGAGGCAACTGTTTATCGTTGTCTCTGATTGGGGATCATACTTAGGCAGGCCTTTTTCCCACCTTAGATTGTGGGATCTTGTTTTTGCATAGTTGCTGTCCAGCCCTGCAGAACGTTACGTTTGGTTTTGTATTTTATTGTATTGTCGGAGTTCAGTATTAAAAATCATGAACACTTTCCACGCTGCGCTTTGGTCTCATTCATCTAACGACGGACGTAACAGAAGATCCCACCACAAACGGACCAAGCAGCCTGGTCAGGAGGAGAGGACACGACGGAAACCCGAGAGGCAGCCCCGGGGGCAGATGACGTGGGCGTCGGTGCTGAGGGGTGAGTCCGAGACAGAGGAAGAATTCTTGGACCGTTTGAGCGAGGAGTGGTGAACAGTGGAGAGGGACGAAAGAGTTTGGAGGGGTTGGAGTCTGGAGCAAGGCAGTCGCTTTGAGGAGCGTGTGACCCTTCAGGCACCATGCTTTGCGGTTACACGTACTGTGTCTCCGGTACGCATCCACAGCCCGGTGCGCTGTGTACCAGCTCCCCGCATTTGCCATGCTAGAGTGGGCACTCTGCGCTCCAGACCTCTGGTGCGTCTCCACGGCCCAGTATATCCTGTGCCAGCTCCACGCACCTGGTCTCCTGTGCGTCTGCTCAGCTTGGTAAGCCCTGTGCCAGTTCCACGCACCAGGCCTCCAGTGCGCCTCTCCAGCCCGGTGCATCATGTGCCAGCTCTACGCAACCGGCCTCCAGTGATGATCCATGGCACGAAGCCTCCAGTGATGATCCATGGCACGAAGCCTCCAGTGGTGATCCATGGCCCGAAGCCTCCAGTGGTAATCCATGGCCCGAAGCCTCCAGTGGTGATCCATGGCCCGAAGCCTCCAGTGGTGATCCATGGCCCGAAGCCTCCAGTGGTGATCCATGGCCCGAAGCCTCCAGTGGTGATCCATGGCCCGAAGCCTCCAGTGGTGATCCATGGCCCGAAGCCTCCAGTGGTGATCCATGGCCCGAAGCCTCCAGTGGTGATCCATGGCACGAAGCCTCCAGTGATGATCTATGGCACGAAGCCTCCAGGGACGGTCTGCAGTCCAGAGCCTCCAGCGACGGTCTGCAGTCCAGAGCCTTCAGCGACAGTCTGCAGCCTAAAGCCTTCAGCGGGGGTCCCCAGTCCAGAGCCGCCTGCGAGGGTCCCCAGTCCGGAGCCTCCAGCGACGGTCCCCAGTCCGGAGCTTCCAGAGACAGTTCCCAGTCCGGAGTCCGCGACGACGATCTACGGTCCGGAGTCCCCGGCGACGATCTCAGCACCAGAGGCGCCACCAAAGTGGGGGGAGCCTCAAGTGGAGCGAGGTCTGCATCCCGCACCGCAACCTCCACCGAGAGGAGATGTTCACACGGACCCTCCCCTATAGGTTCAGGTTTGCTGCCGGAGTCCGCACCTTTGGGGGTGTACTGTCACGCCCTCACCTTAGGGAGCGTTGTTTATTATCTATTTGGTTAGGTCAGGGTGTGACTTGGGTGGGCAAATCTATGTTTCTCATTTTTTGTTGGCCTAGTATGGTTCCCAATCAGAGGCAGCTGTTTATCGTTGTCTCTGATTGGGGATCATACTTAGGCAGCCCTTTTTCCCACCTTAGATTGTGGGATCTTGTTTTTGCATAGTTGCTGTCTAGCCCTGCAGAACGTTACGTTCGGTTTTGTGTTTTATTGTATTGTCGGAGTTCAGTATTAAAAATCATGAACACTTTCCACGCTACGCTTTGGTCTCATTCATCTAACGACAGACAAATGGCTACTGTCTTTTTTGACATTGAAAAGGCTTATGACTCTATGTGGAGAGAAGGCCTACTAATTAAGATGGAAAGACTTGGTATTGGTGGGAGATGATATAACTGTTTTCTTTCTTTTTCTAGCTAAAATAGGATCCATTTTATCTGATGCCTATTGAGTTGACAATGTTATTCCTCAAGACAGTGGTATCACTATTTTACATCGCTGCTACTCTCTGTTATTATAAGTGATGCACCGATATTACATTTTTGGCCGATACCGATATCTGATATTTTCCTTGCCAAAAAAAAACTATACCGATAGCCGATATTAAAAATTTTAGCGGCCTTTAAGCATTCTAGTACAGTTAAATAGTTAACACGCAAACATGGACACAGCGGTCTAAGGCACTGCATCTCAGTGCAAGAGGCGTCATTACAGTCCCTGTTTCGAATCCAGGCTGTATCACATCCGGCAGTGATTGGGAATCCCATAGGGCGCTGCACAATTGGCCCAGCGTCGTCTGGGCCATCATTAGAAATAAGAATTTGTTCCTAACTGACTTGCCTAGTTAAATAAAAGGTTAAACACACACCACACTGACCAAAAACATATTGTTGGCATTTACATATGTCCCCATTACCAGTAAAACATAATCAAAACCTATTTATTTCACTTACTTGCTTGGTAAAGACTGCCACTCCCCCACCTTTGGAAGATCTGTCTTGCCGAAAAATGTTATAACCAGAAAGGTTAACATCAGTATTCAAAACATTTTTCCTTAACCACGTCCCAGTAATGACCAACACATCTGCATTGGAGTTGTGAACCCACACTTCCAATTGATCCAGTTTAGGTAATAAGCTTCTTGTGTCAACGTGCAGAAACCCAGGCTTTTACGAGAGCAGAAATCAGTGAAGCAGATATCAGAGCACTAGTCAGAATTGGGGCTAGCAACAGTAGATGGGCCAGGGTGTACATGCACATTTCCAGATATCATCAACAGTAATACAATCAAGGCACGGCATAGTACAGGGAGAGCTCTGCAGAGCTGATTTATGACATCTGCATGTGCATCAGATGGCAACAAGATCATATTGTACAGCATTTCCATCAGGTAACATGAATACAAAGCCGGCGAGTGGTGGTTAGAATAGGATTCGGAGGCCTAAAGTCTGTGTAACCAATAGAGAGTCAGAGTCCCGAATATGGGAACAAACAGTCTGTCCCACAGTTGGGTAAAGAAAGTTAGTAGTCAACAAAGTATGCAGGATTCATGAGGCAAATAGCAAAATGCACAATAAAAAATATATATATAATGACTTGGGCCTAGCTATAGAGTCACCCACCCCAACAGCGGGTGTGTGCTGGAGCCGAGCAAAAGCTCAGGAAAGGGGGGTGAGTGTAGTGGGGGTACCTGTACCAGACGGGGAGACAAGCCAGGGCAGACGGTGAACAGATCGCCGGGTGGAATCCAAATAGCAGTGCAGCAGGCAACAGAAGTAGGTGTCACACCCACTTGGGAGAAGCTTTTATTTCTGGAGGCAGATTTCTTGTAGAAAATGCCAGTGAATGGTCTTTGCAGGAAGGGGCTTCAGAGGATGCTTCAGAGGATGCTTCAAAGACTCCTGCCACTTGTTGGGCCCAAAGGCTTCAACACCTTTTACGTCACACCTTAGTGCTAATTGAAGTTATGTCTGGTCTGTCCTTTCAGTCCCCGTAAAATATATAATTGTAATGTACTTTATTTTTCTTTTTTTTTTTTTTCTTTTTGGATTTCAAAATAGCATCAGACCAAACACTACTCACAGTTCCAGGTTGGATGGTGTCCTCAGGTCTCTGCTGTTGTAGAGCACCCTCCGTATAGCTTGGAAAAAGGAAACCTTGGAAGCAGTAATCTCTCCTGTTAATTTTGGTTCAACAAAGGCAAACATGTCATATTCCCCTCAAGCCAGATGAAGTAGTTCTTGCTAAACATTACCTCTCAAAAAAATAAAGATGCTATGCCACTACTGACACGTCCTGTGTGGATAAACTGTTAGACCATGATATGTTCCCGTTACTGAAAGCAATCGTTCAGGATGCACTGACCATCCGAGTTAGCAGCTGTGAGAGATCTTTCAGTGCATTAAGACGTCTACATATCTGGTTAAGAGCCCAATGACTCAAGACAGAATGCATCATGACAATTGCCAAAGATATACAGTTGAAGTCAGAAGTTTACATACACTTCTGACCCACTGGGAATGTGATGAAATAAATAAAAGCTGAAATAAATCATTCGCTCTACTATTATTCTGACATTTCGCATTCTTAAAATAAAGTGGTGATCCTAACTGACCTAAGTCAGGGAATCTTTACTAGGATTAAATGTCAGCAATTGTGAAAAACTGAGTTTAAAAGTATTTGGCTAAGGTGTATTTAAACTTCCGACTTCAACTGTATATACTAACACACTTGGGAAAGAGTCATTGACAGGTTTGCACCGACAGTTTCATTTTGTTTCATTTCTAATCTTCATGGATGGACTAACATCCTAGTGTTGTGTAATATAACTCGCAAACATTGTGACTATTTAGTTGGAAAAAGGATAATATGAATGTGAAAGGATTGTATGTGTGTAAAATTGTGAAGTGTTGTTACTGCAGTGGGGTCGGAGGGGGTGTTTTTGTGTAATTAAATAGGTAGAAATATTGTCCTGTAGCTATATGACCTTGGAAACTGTGATGTGTTACCACAAATAGTACAAAATCATGATTTGTAAGAGTGTTCGGTGCCTGCGTTTGTACACATTATCTGCAAGAGTTATCTTCATGGAAAATTACGATATAGTTATGCACTTGTAATTTGTACTTGCTAATAGAATTTTTAGGAATGTTATTAACACCATATTCCATGCGTTTACTCACCACAATCCATTTAATTAATATTGAGAAGTGTTCATTATTTGGCATCATGAGAGCACAGTGCATGGAAGAAAGCAGTGAGATATGCAACATTGCATTATAGTGGAGATTTTAGCATGTAAATCTTGGAGGGGCAAAAAAAATAGTGGGATGCATGCCAGGAAAGCCACTACCAACACAACACTAAACACTACATAAATTGCACTATAACGGTGACAAATGGTGCCCACAAACTGTTAGGGCCTACATAAAGCTGTCTCAACAGCAGTCCCAACATTTTACCACTGCTACACCTGGCTATCATCGGAGCCTTGTCTGGCAGAGAAAAAGTTCATTCAGCCTCATTTAGTGCCTTTAAAAAAACAGCTGATATGGCTGACTTGCTTAAAACAAATGTGGTTTCTACTGACAATTGCGATGTACAAACTATGGCATAAGGGGACGAAAAGTGGATAAGAGGCAATCTGTCATTTCAATTAAGACAATGAGCGAGCTAGGACGGACGTAGTCAATGTAACTATTTGTTTAGCACTTTTGAAATGTACAGCGACAGAATTCAGAACATGGGCCATTCTTACAGTGTTCTCCCTGTACACCAAGTCAGAACTGTAAATAAAGGGGGCATATAAGCAGACAAAGAAAGCTCTTACAATATTCAATGATTACATTTCTCTAAAACAGGTTATAGGATACATGTGCACCACCAAGTCAGAACAGTAGGTGAAATTAAGAGGGGTAAATAGACCACAGTATTAGGGTGAGGCATATGGGCTCCTAACAAATCATGCTTCATTGACAGCATGGCCAATGTTGAATGTTTGTCATTTTAAACTTGGAAAGAGCCCCTTAATCCCAGATTTGGGACCATACAGCCACTCCATTGAATAGTAGGCTAGTGATTGCTTTGCAATGCTTGCAGTTAGCCACTGTCACTGATTCCTTCCAAACCACTGTTGTGACGTCACTATCATTAATGTGATGACTGCTATTTATCGAATAATTGCTTACTACGTTTAATTAATAATGTAACAATTAACTCATTAGGAATTTGGGGCACCACAGGAAAAGTTGTTTACAGAGTTACTATCTCCCGACTTAAACTCTAAAGATCTATAAATATCTCTTACATTTAATAACAGTCAATTATGAAGTATTACCTCATCAGTCTCATTCTGAACATCGCAGTATTCCTGGATCCGCAAGAACCCTAACCTAAGTGATGAATCAGCAATACACAAATTGGCTTATTTATTTACTAACTAAATAACCACAGAAATGCATAAACACACACACACACAGTATAGGTTATTGATTATTAACATAATGCAATGAAAACAGGTCCCTAGTGGACTAACAAAAGCATGACCATTTGGTTACCCAATGGAAAGGGAGGGGTGGTAAGGAGAGAGGGAGAGACAAAGAGAGTCAACTTACCATACATACATTTGGAAGCTACGCTCATGGGTATATGAATATAAGCACTGTAACAACCGCTCATTCGGATTAGAAATGCAATATATATTTATGCATAGATGTCTTTCTCTGTCGTCTCTGTTGAAACCTTTATCAGTCTATGGGGAGTAGTTCGATGTAAGTCTCTGGTTGTCCACCAGGGGTCACAATGTCCTTCTTAGTTGTAGGTTTCTTTGTCTTGGAGTGTTATTAGGATGGATACTTCAGGTGTCCCACATAGTGGTGAGAGGGAAACTTTTCTTCCCTCTCGTCTCTGGTCAAATTTTCCCAGACTACTTTACATAACCAGCTGCAGACTGTGAATGTTTGGTCTAGTCTTTACCTTCTTCACTCCTCGAGAGTTTCAGAGGGTCTTACCAATGAGGAGAGATGGGAGAGGCAGGACTTGCAGCACGATCTGCGTCAGAAATATAACTGACTTACATTTTAGCCCATGGCAACCCAGACGCTCATTGGCGCATGTGAGTAGTGTGGGTGCACTAATTGAATAATATAGATTTCTAAATTTATTTTGCAATGGAGCGTTGTAGTCAGCCTGTTACTCAAGAAAACAAAAAAGAGAACACGTTTGTATGCAGCTTTATTAACTCAATTATATATATATTTTTTGTTTTTACATTGTTTGCAAACTGATATGTTACACGAATTAATGTACTGAAATAAGTAGGACATGTGACATAGAGAGTTGTCTATTCATAGTATGAGGCTAGTTTAACGTCTCTCTCCATTGAAACATACGGTTGATGTCAACAAACCTACTTCCAAAATAGATTACAGTAATGAGATGTATCCACCAATCCAAAGAAATGGTAGGTTAGAGCTCGACAGCCCGTCGTGCCACTTTGTGGAGAACGACTCTCATTGTTAGGGCGGAGAGACATGTATATTGTCAGTATATCCATAATCTTTGGTTTAATGAAGCTCTAATTATTATTATTTTTTTACATAAGTTCCGGGTAGCACGGTTTCCGTTTTGTCCGGGGAATGTTGATAGTGGGACACCATCTGCATTTGTGCAGAAACTAGCTGTCTCATACACATGTTTATTTATTTCAAGCGTTTTATCCACAGAAGTACACTAACTAACATAAATGAGTTGTAAAGGAGACTCAAATGACTCTCCTTCCAAACGCAAAGTTGTGTATGTCTATAGTCCTCAATACACCGAGACATGCGACTCGCTATCAAAAGTCCCCAACCGGGTGAGTTGAATGGGAACGCTAGCTAGCTATGGATGCTCGCCAGAGAGGCAATACTTTGGTCATTATTTACAAGTACTGAACGATTTTTTTTACTCCGTGTCTCTAGGCAAGTATGGTGCATTCACTCATAGAAGCTTATGGTTTACTTCAACACATGAGGTAAGTTTACTTTGCATGTTTGTCAAAAATAAGGGATTGAGCTAGCTAACGTTAGCTCTGGCAGGGCGTTGTTCTGTTGCCCTCTACTCTCGCACTGGGTAAGTTTGTTAAATTATTGACTAGACTGTAGAATGCTGTATGGAGTGCACCTGGTGTCATTTTTCCAAAATAGGAAACGAACAACTTTTACCCCCAGTCTAGCGCTGGCCAACGCGCATTATATTAGCATGCAGCTCGAAGTGCAGAACGCATGCGTATGGACCAGAGCTAGTGCGCTGTCTAACTATGTTGGCTAACGTTAGCTAAGCCATTTCCTTTGTTTAACCAACTGAACTTGGTACTTGTTTTACCTACATTATATGGACGTTTGAGAAGTTATTGCTATTATTTTTCGGTTAGAATAAACCAACTAGTTAAATAGCTAACCTTACCATCCTGCTCCAATGCCAGTACCACATTCTGAACTCTATCAACAGTTCTCGAACAATATGGATTAGAATCCTGTGAAGTAACTAAATACAAACTCAAGAACAGTCCTTAAGTATCTATGGTCCGTTCATTCTTTCAGTGTTGTGAAGCCCCGTGTTGCGACCATTGAGGAGATGGCCAAGTTCCACACAGACGCCTACCTGGAGCACCTCCACAAAATCAGCCAGGATGGAGACAATGATGACCCCCAGTCTGGGGACTTTGGCCTGGGTAAGAGGAGAGGGGAGAGCAGGATTTCTTTTACTTACGTTGACACACATCAATCCAATGTATTTATAAAGCCCCCTTTTTTATATAAACAATTGACACAAAGTGCTTATACAGAAACCCAGCCTAAAATGCCAAAGAGCAAGCAATGCAGAAGTAGAACCACGGAGGCTAGGATAAACTCACTAGAAAGGCAGAAACCTAGAGGAAACAGGCTCTGAGGGGTGGCCAGTCCTTTTCACGGCTGTGTTGAGTGGAGATTGGAAGAGTACATGGCTATAAAGGCTATATAGTTTTTCAAGATGTTCAAATATTAATAGATAACCAGCAGGCTCAAGAGATGAGGGGAGGGGATTGAGAGAAGGGGGGGATGAGGGGGAGAGAGTTATGTACATAGTCAATGGTAGGCTTCGAGGGGACTTCTACAGTAGATTAACCTATAGCTCATCTCTTGGCAGTAGTACTGTAGACTACTTTACCACTGACCTCAACCGAGAGTTTCTGAGCATTCAGTCAGCCCACTGACACCCTTAACAGATCACAGCAAAAATCAGTCTACTTAAACAGAACAATACTCAATCATGAGGCATCAACGCCAAAGGAACGGAATAATATTAATAAATTCTATAGATGGAAGGAAAGTAGTGTAGAAACTTACTAAGAAACGATTAGGCAACAACAAATTCAATCCCTTCTAGACAATTTGCTGGACAAAATGTTACACTGTAAGAGTGAAGGTGTAGACCTTGCAGTATAAAACAACTCCCGAGTGGCGCGTTGGTCTAAGGCACTGCATCACAGTGTTAGCTGTGCCACAAGAGATTCTGGGTTTTGGGTCCAGGCTCTTATTTGAAATGTTTCTAAAAAAAATCCCCTATGGGGAAAAATAAATGGTAGAAAAACAATTGGAACCATTTCCCTGTTTGACCCCCCTAGGTTTTATGGGTATTATGACACCTCCACTGTGGGGGTCTGTAAGGAGGCCTGCGTCTTGTGACCGTAGTGTACCTGTAGGTATGAATGACGGGACCAAATTGGAGAGAGATGTAGGAATATGTCCATGTAATGCTTTGTAGGTTAACAGTAAAACTTTGAAATCAATGACTGAGAGGGAAGTGGGAGAGTACATTCATGCAATAGTCTCATGCTAGCAGTAGAGGGTGCTCTAAATCTGGAAAAGAAAACGACACACCACCAGGCGAAAGGTTTACACAGCTGTTTTTGGCAACACAATATGGTTACATAATCAATTTACATTAGAAAACCTCCATTGATGGTTAAATATATACAAATGACAGATTGGCATTCCTACTGACAGAAGACACTTCACAAATTTACCCCATATGTGTCTTTCAGAATTAAGATTTTGGGTGAATCTCAATAGTAAATATCAACCAAGGGTGAATCTCAATTGTTTTTCCTTTATTGTATTGGTTCCCTGTGTCCTCTCCTTGTCTCCTCAAAGCCCATTGGCGCAGAAGATCTTATGTGTTTTGAGAGGGAGGTGAGGAATCAAGGAAATTAATATAATTTAGATTCTCCCTAGGTCAGCATGTTATCAACACTCTAGGGCTGTGGGTGGGAGACAGGAAAGATGCAACCCCTTTCTGTTGTTATTTAATGGGTTAACACTCCTCTTCTGCTAACCTTTCTATTCTAAAAACGTCTTAATCTCACCTTATCTCCATCTTTCCATTGATCCCTCCCTTCACCACCTTTCCTTTTCATTGTCTCTATCTTCTGCTTCCTCCCTTTGTTTCTTCTCCACAGCTCTGTCTGGTTCTCTCTCTCGCTCGCTCTCTCCATATTATGTCAATATACAGTGTTTAACGATGTGCAAATAGTTAAGTACAAAAGCAAAAATAAATATGGGTTCTATTTGCAATGATGTTTGTTCTTCACTGGTTGCCCTTTTCTTGTGGTGGCAGTTCACAAATATTTCTGCGGTGATGGTACACTGTGGTATTTCACCCAGTAGGTATGGGAGTTTGTCATAATTGGGTTTGTTTTCAAATTCCTTGCGGGTCTGTGTAATCTGAGGGAGATGTCTCTCTAATATGGTCAAACATTTGGCAGGAGGTTAGGGAGTGCAGCTCAGTTTCCACCTCATTTTGTGGGCAGTATGCACATAGCCTGTCTTCTCTTGAGAGCCAGGTCTGCCTACGGCGGCCTTTCTCAATAGCAAGGCTATGCTCACGGAGTCTGTACATAGTAAAAGCTTTCCTTAAGTTTGGGTCAGTCACAGTGGTCAGGTATTCTGCCACGGTGTACTTTCTGTTTAGGGCCAAATAGCATTCTAGTTTGATCTGTTTTTTGTTGTTGATTCTTTCCAATGTGTCAAGTAATTATCTTTTTGTACCTCATGATTTGGTTAGGTCTAATTGTTGCTGTCCTGGGGCTCTGTGCGGTCTGTTTGTGAACAGAGCCCCAGGACCAGCTTGTTTAGGGGACTTTTCTCCAGGTTCATCTCTCTGTAGGTGATGGCTTTGTTATAGAACGTTTGGGAATCACTTTCTTTTAGGTGGTTGTAGAATTTAACAGCTCTTTTCTGGTTTTTGATAATTACCGTGATCGCCCTAATTCTGCTCTACATGCTTTATTTGATGTTTTATGTTGTATACGGAGGATATCTTTGCAGAAGTCTGCATGCAGACTCTCAATTCGGTGTTTCTCCCATTTTTTTTGTGAGTTCTTGATTGGTGAGCGGACCCCAGACCTCACAACTATAAAAGGCAATGGGTTCTATAACGGATTAAAGTATTTTTAGCCAGATCCTAATTGGTATGTCAGATTTTGTTCCTTTTGATGGCATAGAAGGCCCTTCTTACCTTGTCTCTCAGCTCGTTCACAGCGTTGTGGAAGTTACCTGTGGCGCTGATGTTTAGGCCGAGGTATGTATCTTTTTTTTTTTGTGTGTGCTCTAGGGCAGTGGTTCCCAAACGTTTAATGTCCCGTACCCATTCAAACATTCAACCTCCAGCTGCATACCCCCTCTAGCACCAGGGTCAGTGCCCTCTCAAATGTTGTTTTTTGCCATCATTGTAAGCCTGCCACACACACACACGCCTGCCACACACACACACTTTATTTAGCCATCTTACATAAACTTACATTGAATATTAACTCACCACAAGTTAATGAGAAGGGTGTGCTTGAAAGGATGCACATAACTTGCAATGTTGGGTTGTATTGGTGAGAGTCTGTCTTTAAATAATTTTCCACACAATCTGTGCCTATATTTAGTTTTCATGCGAGTGAGGGCCAGGAATCCACTCTCACATAGGTACGTTTTTGCAAAGGACGTCAGTGTCTTAACAGCGCGATTTGCCAAGGCAGGATACTCTGAGCTCAGCCCAATCCAGAAATCTGTCAGTGGCTTCTGATTTAAATTCAATTTTCACAGGACCGCTTGTTGCAATTTCGATGAGGCTCTCTTGTTCAGATATCGGTAAGTCTTGCACTGTCAGGGCAATTATGAAAAAAAAAAAAAAGATATGGAACAGTTGAAAACCTCACGGGTAGAGGACGCAAATGCATTTTGCCCCCCAGGATAGGGGAGGAGGATGGTGAGAAGCAACAAAATCCCCAAGAATCACTGAAATAATTGCAGGCCTTGGTGGCGTCTTTTGGAAGGGCTGCCACCTCCACAACCACAGGCTCTTTGGAAGGGCTGCCAGAAGAAAGTTGCTTCTGACCCCAAGACACAGAAGCAAGCGCTTGGAGTTTGCCAAGTGTTTTTTAAATTATGACTGGAAGAAGGCGCTCTGGTCAGATACAGCATCGGCACGTTTCACGTCGAAACAGAGCTGCATACAAGAAGAGGCACCTCATACACACGGTGAAATATTGAAATATGGTGGTGGGTCAGTGACGTTTTGGGGCTGTTTTAATTCCAGAGGTCCAGGGGCACTGGTTAAGATTGATGGCATAATGAATTCCAACAAGTATCGGGAAATTTTGGCTGACAATCTTTTTAACTTTTAAAAATGTATTTAACAAGGTAGGCTAGCCTTGTGTTACCTAGCCTCAGTGCAGTGGGCAGCTGGGAGGAGGTGCTCTTGTTCTCCATGGACTTTACAGTGTCCCAGAACTTTTTGGAGTTAGAGCTACAGGATGCAAATTTCTTCTTGAAAAAGCTGGCCTTTGCTTTCCTGACTGACTGCGTGTATTGGTTCTAGTTGGTTCCTGACTTCCCTGAACAGTTGCATATCGCGGGGACTATTCAATGCTATTGCAGTCCGCCACAGGATGTTTTTGTGCTGGTCGAGGGTAGTCAGGTCTGGAGTGAACCAGGGGCTATATCTGTTCTTAGTTCTGCATTTTTTGAACGGAGCATGCTTATCTAAGATGGTGAGGAAGTTACTTTTAAAGAATGACCAGGCATCCTCAACTGACGGGATGAGGTCAATATCCTTCCAGGATCCCCGGGCCAGGTCGATTAGAAAGGCCTGCTCGCAGAAGTGTTTTAGTGAGCGTTTGACAGTAATTCGGGGTGGTCGTTTGACTGCGGACCCGACTCTACCAGATACTGGCAGAAGCAGTGATCGCTAAGATCCTGATTGAAGACAGTGGAGGTGTATTTGGAGGGCCAGTTGGTCAGGATAACGTCTATGAGGGTGACCTTGTTTACAGATTTAGGGTTGTACCTGGTGGGTTCCTTGATGATTTGTGTGAGATTGAGGGCATCTACCTTAGATTTTTAGGACTGCCGGGGTGTTAAGCATATCTGGTTGCCTCTGCCAGAATGCTGGGACTTGGCCATAGGTGGACTTTCCAACAAGACAATGACCCAAAACATACCTCAAAATACACACAAAAATGGTTCAGTGACAACAAAATCAATGTTCTGCCATCTCAGTCGCCGGATCTCAATCCAATCGATAATCTGTGGGCTGAGTTGAAGAGGGCAGTTGATAAGCGCAAACCCAAGAATGTGAAGGATCTGCATAGAGGAATGGTCCAAAGTCCCTCCAAATGTGTTCCTTAATCTTGTAAAAAAGACTCCATGCTGTTATCCATGCCAGAGGTGGTTGCTCTAAGTACTAAATGAGGAGTACCAATAATTATGAAAGCTAAATTTTGGTGAAATGTGTTTTGTATTAAATATTTGTATGATTTTGGTTGGTTCCATTGAAACATTAATAAAGTATAGTATTTCTCATGTGCATATTGAGTTTCTCTCTAATTATATTGTTTATTTTTTAAATTATTGTTTGTGCTTTGCCAGTCAGGGGTGGCAGTACTTTTGGAGCCCACTGTAAATGGACTGTTTGAAAATTGTGAAAATTATTTAAAAAACTAAATGTGACTCGCATTGTTATTTGGCATACCTACGACGGGGGTACGTGTACCCCATTTTGGGAATTACTGCTCTAGGGCAGCGGTGTCTAAATGGAATTTGTATTTGTGGTCCTGGGAAGTGGACCTTTTTTTGGAACATCTGGGGTAGAGGTCGACCGATTATGATTTTTCAGAACCGATACCGATTATTGGAGGACCAAAAAAGCCGATATCAATTTAAATCGGCTGATTCAATACTGAAATAACACTTATTTTAACTTAATATAATACATCAATAAAATCAATTTAGCCTCAAATAAATAATGAAACATGTTCAATTTGGTTTAAATAATGCAAAAACAAAGTGTTGGAGAAGAAAGTAAAAGTGCAATATGTGCTATGTAAGAAAGCTAACGTTTCAGTTCCTTGCTTAGAACATATGAAAGCTGGTGGTTCCTTTTAACATGAGTCTTCAATATTCCCAGGTAAGAAGTTTTAGGTTGTAGTTATTATAGGAAATATAGGACTATTTCCCTCTACACCATTTGTATTTCATTAACCTTTGACTGTTGGATGTTCTTATAGGCACTTTAGTATTGCCAGTGTAACAGTATAGCTTCCGTCCCTCTCCTCGCTCCTCCCTGGGCTCGAACCAGGAACACATCGACAACAGCCACCCTCAAAGCAGCGTTACCCATGCAGAGCAAGGGAAACAACCACAGGCTCAGAGCGAGTGATGTTTAAAACGCTATTAGCGCTCGCTAACTAGCTAGCCATTTCACTTCGGTTACACCAGCCTCATCTCGGGAGTTGATAGGCTTGAAGTCATAAACAGTGCAATGCTTGAAGCACAACGAAGAGCTGCTGGCAAAACGCACGAAAGTGCTGTTTGAATGAATGTTTACGCGGCTGCTTCTGCCTACCACCGCTCAGTCAGATACTTAGATGCTTGTATGCTCAGTCAGATTATATGCAACGCAGGACACGCTAGATAATATCTAGTAATATCATCAACCATGTGATTCTAGTGATTCTGATTGTTTTTATACGATAAGTTTAATGCTAGCTAGCAACTTACCTTGGCCTGCTGCATTCGCGTAACAGGCAGTCTCCTTGTGGAGTGAGCAAGGACAAGTTACCTGTAAGCTTGCAAGATTGGATCCCCCGAGCTGACAAGGTGAAGGAAGATCTGTCGTTTTGCCCCTGAACGAGGCAGTTAACCCACCATTCCTATGCCGTCATTGAAAATAAGACTGTGTTCTTAACTGACTTGCCTAGTAAAATAAAGATTAAATAATGGTGTAATTTTTTTTAATGAAAACTTGAAATCGGCCCTAATTAATCAGTCGACCTCTAATCTGGGGCTATATGCTGCTGTAGGCTCTCCTTGGTTGGTGGCAGAAGCACCAGATCATCAGTAAACAGTATACATTTGACTTCAGATTCTACTAGGGTGAGGCCGGGTGCTGCGCACTGTTCTAGTGCCCTCACCAATTCGTTGATGTATATGTTGAAGAGGGTGGGGCTTAAGCTGCATCCCTGTCTCACCCTCCGGGCCTGTGGAAAGAGAGATGTGTGTGTTTTGCCAATTTTAACCACACACTTGTTTTCCCAGAAGTGGTTAGTCTATGGATTCTTAAATTACTTTGAGCTGATTTCTGATGTGCTGTTCATTTTTCCATAGTGTATTTCTCTCTCTCCTCTCATGTTTCCACTTCTTTTGCTTATTTACTTTTCTGTCATTTGCTTCTCTCTCCTCCTTTCATCAGGTTATGACTGCCCGGTGGTGGAGGGTATCTATGACTATGCTGCAGCGGTCGGTGGTGCCACCTTGACTGCTGCCCAGTGCCTGCTGGATAAGAGGGGTGAGGTGGCGATCAACTGGGCAGGAGGCTGGCACCACGCCAAGAAGTAAGGTTAAACTGTGTGTGAGGTGACCGGACAAGGACCAGGGTGACATGTTGATGAATGTGTTACCAAACCGTTCCTAACATTAGGACACACTGAATTATGTTAGACATATTTGATCGTCTACACAGAAGGCCTCTAAGTCATTGAAAAGACAGCAATGCTTTAAGTATTTTCTGCGTCTCTCTCCTCTCTTTCCCCGCTCTCTCTCGCAGGGATGAGGCATCAGGCTTCTGTTATGTGAATGATGCTGTGCTGGGGATTCTCAAGCTGAGAGAGAAATATGAGAGAGTTCTTTATGTGGATGTGGACCTTCATCATGGAGATGGTACACACACCCCTTTATCCTTTACCTGAATTCTTGCATCTAAATGTGCATTGATATTGTGTAAATATTATCGCCATATGAGTACTGTATGTGGATACAAATGTTTTGCTACGGTTAATTGTTTTGGTCTGTCAAGGAACAAAATCATTGTGTTTTTAGAGAACAATGTAATGTTTCTCAGGTGTGGAAGATGCCTTCAGTTTTACCTCCAAAGTGATGACTGTGTCTCTGCACAAGTTCTCCCCCGGATTCTTCCCAGGTCAGTGGCTACATCTAATACAGTACTAATGACCTTTCTACTACAGTTGGAAATCTTCTGTGTGCGGGCCTCTCATTACTTTATTTCAGTATTATTGTTTAGCTTAGCACTGGTATTCTCAAGTTTGGGATGTGCATACCACCCTCCATTTCATCATAAGCTTCCTTTACCTGTGGTCCTTACTCACTGGGGAACCGCTTGCATTAAAACTTAAAACTGTACAACTAAAATCAGTGTGAAATCTGCTAACAATCTGAAATCAACCAACTAGTTTGAGAAACATTGATACATTATACTCCCACTCTCTCTCTGTCATAGTAACCCTACCATCCTGTTTTAGGTACAGGGGATCTGTGTGACACAGGGATGGGCAAAGGAAGATGGTACGCTGTCAACGTCCCTCTGGATGACGGCATCAAAGACGACAGATATTTCCACGTCTTCACCAGGTTGTTAAAGCTAGTTACTTTTTATTTACGCTGGTTATGACATAAGATACAAGTCATCTTTTAATGGTTAACACTATCAGCAACATCAGAGACATGCTGCATGTCCTCTGCTTTCTCAGTAACGGAGATTTACAGACCTAATAAGCTAGAATTGCATGTTAGTAGTTTTGTTGATACTCTGCAACCGTTTTTCTTGTTGCAGAACCGTGATATCGTCTTTATATCTTGTATGCTATGGAAACAACCATTTTCAGAGTCAAATGAAAACATTGTGTTCAGTACATAGTCTTAACTGTAACCGTCTTCTATTATAATTGTTGTGTTAATATTTAACCTCTGTTTTGATGATTGTTGTACCCATCAGTGTGATGCAGGAAGTGCAGGCGTTGTTTAACCCAGAAGCAGTAGTGATGCAGCTGGGAGCTGACACCATGGCTGGGGACCCCATGTGCTCCTTCAATATGACCCCTGTAGGGGTGGCCCAGTGTCTTTGCCACGTACTAGACTGGCACCTACCCACACTGCTGTTGGGAGGAGGTGGGTCTGACAACACACACACACCAGGGTTTCTGTTAGCTGGTAATTGTCGGCTTTGGGCTGAAAAAATACATTTTAAAGAGGGAGAGATTGAGAGAGGGGCCTTGGGCTACTGTTGATTGCGATGATGGAAGCCTTTTTCATTAAAGTAAAACAAGTTAGAGAGTAGTCCCTTAGTGAAAAGCCTCCAACGGGACACGTTTTAATATTGAATTGGACAAAGATGATGAGAATGTTGGCGCTGCCAACATCATGCTACTGTGCAACTTGCTATTCAGGTAGGATGCCTTTTTCCCTCCGTTATTATTATTTTATACCATTGTTGTTATTGTAGGCCTATTTATTAATTTAATCCAGGTTTTTAAATGTACCAAACGTATTTTGTTTAGACTTCTTCTTTGGCTGAATTAAGTTCGATCTGTCTTTTTAATCATGCTCCCTAGGTTAGAAGTAGGCCTGTTGTAAAATAAATATTACCATATTGCTGTTGGGTAAGGTAGGCACTAGCCTTTCTTGGTAATTGCTGCAATATAGCCTGTTCAAAACTTTTGTGAAGGTTTAAGCCAGTTATCATGCGTTTTGTTTTATTCTGTTGAGACATTTTCTTTGGCCAAATTAAGTTCCAACTGTAATATTGTGATTGCCGCAATATAATATCCTGCTCATATTTCCCCAATGAACAATTGCTTGACTTTTGATATTAACGTAATAAAGTTTAAACTTTTGCAAAGGTGTGACTATTAGCCTATTATACTGCAGGCCTATTATATGAAGGCAGTGTGCCCAGCGCACTGAGGTGAGGATTTCTTTTTAAGTCTACCAAAATTAGTCCTGTAATCTAACAATATAATGCTTCTATTTTATTGGAAAAAATATTCTGAAAGAAAAATGAATGGCTCCTGTACGCCTATATCTGTATAACAGACGCAGTAGCCTATCTGACAAGGATAAATAAATGCATGTCGATGTCGTAGCATGCTGCTGGCATATGTTGAACTCTCTCTCTCTCTCTGAGGCTAGTCCTAAGCTTCTTTTTTATATTTAAAATGTTTATATCATACAGTGGATGCCTAAGCGTGTAGGCTTATGCATGCAATGCCCTGATGCATTTAGTGCTCAAATCTCCAACAGCTGACCGTGAGGTGGACAATTATTGTTTAAGGAAAGTAAAATCAAGAAAACAATAGGCTATAAAGGGCCGGCGGCCATCTTTTATTAGAGGAAATTACTCTATGCTACACTTCAAAAACAGTGTTTTTGTCATTTATTATAGGCTGTTTTTGAGGACACGTAAATGTAATTAATTTGGCCGATATCCTCGTTTATTGATGGCGCTGGCTGTGTGGGTGGACGCCCTTAATGGATTACGCACCCAAGGCATATATGTATGACCGATCTCAAATATCCGATAAATAAGAATCGCAATCCTAACGGAAACCCTGACACACGCACAGCCCCACACACACCACCTGAAACCACAGCCCAGTGTCTACGCCACGTACTAGACTAGCACCTACCCACACTGCTGCTGGGAGGAGGCGGGTCTCATATCAGCTCGTACACACCGACACAAGCACACTTACACAAAGACAACGGCACACACACATCTGAAACCACAGCCCAAGCTCCAGACCCCTCCGCCCTGTACCAGATGATACCTGTTAATTACACGAGTACAATGAAGCCTTTTTACTCACTACAATCCCTCTTTTTCCTCCCTCCCTCTTTCTCTCTTTCCTCTTCTCTCTCTTTAGGTGGGTATAACCTAGCCAACACAGCCCGTTGTTGGACCTACCTGACTGGGGCCGTACTGAGACAAACACTGGCCTCTGAGATACCTGACCATGAGGTGAGAGTAAACACACACACCATACATAGCCCCAAACACACACAGCTCCTCACACAGACATGCACGCACAACCTCAAATACGCTGACACACACACCTTTCAGTCAGTCTTCGCTGAGTCATTCCCTCTAATAAAAGATGGCCGCCGGCCCTCAAAGGGCTTGTTTCCAGGTGAATCAGGAGGGATGGAGGGAGTAGGAGAGGAGAGAGGGGACAATGCCACTCTGTCCCCTCCAGACCTGACAGAGAGGGTCTCTGTGCTTCTCTCCATCTCCATCCCTCTCTTTCTCTATGCTTCTCTATCAATCTCTGCCCTCATCTTTTTTTCGTCTTCTTAGAAGGACCTTGTGTGTTTTATTCCGGGGGGGGGGCTGGTTTCTTTTGGCGGAAAGGTTGGCGAATTCCCATATAATTACATCAGTAGAAAAAGGGAGCAAATGAGGGATAGAGCTACAAAGAGAGAGATTTGTGTTCCATGTACAGTGAGGGGTAGTTATCTTACTCTCCTGAGACAAAGAGGGTCTTTCTGTAGTGTGTGTGCGCGCGTGCGTGGGCCATGATAAAGGCACCTTTTGTTTCTCCTCCACCAGGTCGGGCTGTTACATCATGTGACCTTTAACCTCATTAAGAAGGGGCTTACAGCAAACAAGTCTAACCAGCTGCTACAACACACACAGCCACACAAAATCAAATACCCCCAAAAGTCTCCCCTATTTTGACCCTCTTGCTCTGGCCATCAAAGAGTGGTATCCCTTTTCCGTCAAACACATACTCTCCACAGCCAGCTACCTCCTGTTATTGTGTGTCTCCACTACTACCCAAACAAAACACTATTTAACTCTGGCCTGCTGTGGTCTGGAGAGGATGAGGTAGAGAAAAGGATGGAGAGGGTGAGCAGGAGAGAGAGCGAAAAATGGCCAGAGAGAGACTTGTAGTAGTATCGCCGTGTGTGTGCGTGCGCCGGAGAGGAATATTTATCCACAATGACCAAGCAAAGTGAGTTTCTGAGAAGGGAAAACAAAAAGCACTTTGTTGTACCTGAGGCCAGAGCTCCCCTCTCCTTCCCCAATAGGCTGCAGCTTTTTTGGGCTGCCAGTACAGCTCCTAACTAGAGGTCGACCGATTATGATTTTTCAAAGCCGATACCTATACCGATTTATTGGAGGACCAAAAAAAGCCGATACAGATTACTTGGCCGATTTTTAATTACGTTTTTTTATTTTTTATTAATTTTTAAAAATATTATATGAAATGTTTTTATTTTATTTATAGTATTGACAAATAGAACAATACTGAATGAACAATAATATTTTAACTTAATATAATGCCTCAAATAAATAATGAAACATGTTCAATTTGGTTTAAATAATTCAAAAACAAAGTTTTGGAGAAGAAAGTAAAAGTGCAATATGTGCCATGTAAAAAAAGCTAACGTTTAAGTTCCTTGTTCAAAACATGAGAACATATGAAAGCTGGTCGTTCCTTTTAACATGAGTCTTCAATATTCCCAGGTAAGAAGTTTTAGGTTGTAGTTATTATAGGAATTATAGGACTATTTCCCTCTATACCCTTTGTATTTCATTAACCTTTGACTATTGGATGTTCTTATAGGCACTTCAGTATTGCCAATGTAACAGTATAGCTTCCGTCCCTCTCCTCTCTCCTACCTGGGCTCGAACCAGGAACACATCAGACAACAGCCATCCTCGAAGCATCGCTACCCATCGTTCTGCAAAAGCCGCGGCCCTTGCAGAGCAAGGGGAACAACTACTTCAAGGTCTCAGAGCGAGTTACGTCACCGATTGAAACGCTATTAGCACACACCCCGCTAACTAGCTAGCCAATTCACATCGGTTACACCAGCCTAATCTCGGGAGTTAATAGCCTTGAAGTCATAAACAGCGCAATGCTTGAAGCACAGCGAAGGGCTGCTGGCAAACGCACGAAAGTACTGTTTGAATGAATGCTTACGAGCCTGCTGCTCAGACTGCCGTATCAAAGGTCAAATCATAGACTTAATTATAATATAATAAAACACACAGAAATATGAGCCTTAGGTCAAATCCGGAAACTATAATTTCAAAAACAAAACGTTTATTCTTTCAGTGAAATACAAAACCGTTACGTATTTTATCTAACGGGTGGCATCCATAAGTCTAAATATTCCTGTTACATTGCACAACCTTCAATATTATGTCATAATTACTTAAAATTCTGGCCAATTAGTTCGCAACGAGCCAGGCGGCCCAAACTGTTACTCTGACTCTGCGTGCAATGAACGCAAGAGAAGTGACACAATTTCCCTAGTCTAATATTGCCTGCTAACCTGGATTTATTTTAACTAAATATGCAGGTTTAAAAATATATACTTCTGTGTATAGATTTTTTAAAAGGCATTGATGTTTATGGTTAGGTACATTAGTGCAACGATTGTGCTTTTTTCGCAAATGCACTTTTAAGTCATCCCCCGTTTGGCGAAGTTGGTCTTCACACAGTTTGCAACGAGCCAGGCTGCCCAAACTACTGCATATAGCCTGACTCTGTTGCACAGAACACAAGAGAAGTGACACAATTTCCCTAGTTAAAATAAATTCATGTTAGCAGGCAATATTAACTAAATATGCAGGTTAAAAAATCTATACTTGTGTATTGATTTTAAGAAAGGCGTTGTTAATGGTTAGGTACACATTGGTGCAACGACAGTGCTTTTTTTCCGCAAATGCGCTTGTTAAATCACCCGTTTGGCAAAGTAGGCTATGATTCAATTATAAATTAACAGGCACCGCATCGATTATATGCAACGCAGGACAGGCTAGATAAACTGGTAATATCATCAACCATGTGTAGTTAACTAGTGATTATGTTAAGATTGATTGTTTTTTTTATAAGATACGTTTAATGCTAGCTAGCACCTTACCATGGCTCCTTGCTGCACTCTCATAACAGGTAGTCAGCCTGCCACGCAGTCTCCTCGTGGAGTGCGATGTAATCGGTGCCCAAAAATGCCTATTACCGATTGTTATGAAAACTTGAAATCAGCCTCTAATTAATCGGCCATTCCGATTAATTGGTCGACCTCTACCCCTAACCCCCCTGGAACAATGGAGTTTGTGCCAGGGCTAGGGGCTATTGGCCAGACACACAAGGACCTCCATTCAGACCATCACACACACACACAGGCAGAGAGAGACATATACACACACATACAAACAGTGACATTGCAGAACCTCCAGAGTCACCACCATATCTGAAAGTGTGGGAAGGGTGGTTGTTGAAGAGCGTAGAAGAGATAGCGGACCCGATTAAACTTAACTGTGAATACATGGTGAGTCCGATTATCAAATGTTACTGTCTTCTCCTTAGTCTATTCTCTTTTCATCAATGGAGGGAGAGTTAAAAATAAAAAAAGACATTGAAAAATCGTATACATGCATGGCTGTAAGTCGCTTTGGATAAAAGCGGCTGCTAAATGTCTTTTATTAATAGATGCCCATAGCTTTGGGTGCCCGTCTGTTTCTGCTCTTTTGCCAAGTCCTTATGGAAATGTCATGCAATGTTTGGCTTGACAATGGAGTAGGCAAAAGCACAAATCGGTCTGGGACCTGGCTACAGGGACAAGACTAGGTGACCTGTATTGTCTGTTAACCCCGATGTCCTAATCTCTGACTGAGTCTTTAACACCTAAAAATACTAATTAGGGTCGAAGGTCATCTAGCCGAGATTAGCTGAGTCGGTTGTTTTTGAAGGCTGTGGGTTTCTCCCTAAATGGCACCCTATTCCCTATGTAATGCACTACTTTTGACCAGGTCCCATAGGGTGCCATTTGGGACATGGCCTGTGGGTTTGTTCACATTCAGTTCTTATCTTAGATTGAGGAAACGGTTTATTTTGGACCCAACCCACTCTAGGGGTTCTATAGGCCTGAACTTGCCTCAGTGTGTGTGTGGAACCGGCCTGTCTCCAGCCATTCAACATCTTTATTTCCTCTCTTTTTCTCTTTAGTCTGTTTTTTCAGATTTACACTGAGTGATTCCCAGCACAGCCCCATGCAAAAACAAACACAGAACTCAGACTCCCCTCTTATACCCCTCCCTCTCACCCTCTGTCCCTCCCATCCTCCTCCTCCACCCTTCCCTCTCTCACCGCAGCAAGACTGTGTATGACCAAGGCCCCTCCGTGATACCCAAAACAGAGTTCAGTAGAAAATAAATGAAATGGGTAAGAAGTAGAAGGTATGGCTATTAGGCCAAAAAAAAATCCCAAGGTTTTTGGTATTTCTAGTACAGCGTTCTCCAACCCTGCTGTTCCTGGAGAGCTACCGTCTTGTAGGTTTCCACTCCAAACCTAATCCAGCGCACCTGATTCTAGCAATTAACTGATTGATAAGATGAATCAGGTTAGTTACAACTGGGGTTGGAAAGCCCTGCTGTAGTGAATAGGCTGTGTTCCATTATCCACACTAACAACATACTACTTAGTATGAAACCATGTATTGAGCATGCATTAGTAGTATTCTAGTATGTACATTTGAACATAGGATAAGTACTATAGGCTTAGCCTGTCCCCGCCCCTGTACTTCCTGTTTTCAGCCTTGGTACTTCCTGTCCTCTCTGGCGCGTGTCTCTTCCGTCTGCTCGTGGGGAAGTACTAGGCTCCCGGAATACTGGCCTCAATCACCGGAAAACTGAGCTGGGATGAGGATGTGAGTGTGAGAGAGAAACAGCCTGTTCTAAATAGAACAGAAGAGGTACATCACAAATGTAGTGCACTATAAAGGAAATGGGGTCCCATTTAGGATGGGCCGCCAAGGACAATGAGGATCAGTGGGCCCTGACCTGGTGACTGACTGACTATTTTCTCTGTTGTATTACCTTTTTGTAGAAGTTCAGGCCACTTGAGAAAGGGGTGGTTGGATTGGGGGGGTCATTTAGGAAGGACAGTGAGAGAATGGGGATAGGTAGAGAGAGACACAATGACTACAGAGAGAGCTTGACATTAGTTTCAGGACTGCGGAGAGGGGGAGGTGGGAGAAGGAAAGATGGATATTGAGACAGCGAGGGAGATACCTCCGTTGTAGGGTTGAAAGATAGACAAGCCTACGTGCGCTATGTGACTGGGTTGACATTTTATTTAGGAACTCTCTCGATTTTGTTTCCCCAGAGCTTTTTCCACAACATTGACTCTTTATATCTGGAATTGTAGTCATTTCTGAGATGTAGAGGAGAACAGGAACAATAAACAAGGGTTGGATTCCTTTTCTATTCTGGCCGAGGCTAGTCTCTCCAAACCACCAAACACAGAAAGATGGGAAGGGAGACAGAGGGAGGGAGAGACATACAGGGGAGAGAGTGTGGTGGGGGGGATTTAGTTACAGTATGGTACATTTATCTGGGCTATGATATGACATTTGAGCATGTTGGGTATTTTGACATGGAGCCTATAGGGTTTGGGCTCTCAGCCCATTCGTATTACCCTATCCCCTTATATACTTGTATCTCTTCACCCCATCTTTCTGCCCATCTTTTTGGTCTCTCGTCACCCTCATTCAATCCCTTTCCCCCTATCCCGATCTGTGGGTTATGATCCGTTCCAAACTGTCTGTCAGTCAGTCCCCTTTTCTGTCTTCCTTGACCCCCCCCCGCGCTCCAGTCTCCCCCAGTTCTTCTCCTCCAGTTTCCCTCTTAATCTCTCTCCTCTGTCCCCCCTCATCTCAGTACTGTAGTTCCATTCCAACCCAAATATCCTGACAGCAGGAGACACACACAGCAGGAGACAGGACTGTACTACTATGGGAGCGTTAGGTTCATGGGAAAATTGGTCATCTTTGTTTCCTGTTTTTAGTAATCCCTTGCATGTTGAGTTGCGTCAGGACTGGGGGGAGGTGTACCGGAGAAACTCAATGGGGCTAATTGGGAACAGACACACACACAAGGGTCTGCTAAATTACTAAAATGTAAACACAGACACAAACACACTGATACACACACACTCTGCCTGAACCACTATGAAACAGCTATTTGACAGAGACAAAGCACCCAGTGTGTTTCAAATGAGCAGGAACACACACACACAGCTGTGGGAGTGTGTGTGCGTGAGCTTGTGTTAAGGTGTGTGTACACTCCATGTCTCCTGGCGTTCCTAATGTTCCTTTAGCCATTATGTATTGTTCATTTTTTCCACCAGTGCTATGCCGGATTTACATGATACTTCACACGGGGGGGGCTAGGTGGCTAGCCAGGGTCTTATCGAGACTTTACACTGATGTTTGTCTCAATAAGATAGCATCTGTTTGAAATGAAATAATGTCTTGCTGCTTCATCACGTCTTTCACTTGCAAAGTTCCCTCAAAGTGACTCTGTTGTGGTTAATTCTGGCTCTGTGTTTGCTTCCGTTTTTGTCTTTCCTGAATCAGTTCTTAACTTAACATGTAACATTTTACTCCCTTCAGTTGTTTTGAAGTGGTGTTTGTAGTGTTTGGCTTCTGTTCCTAGACCAGATCTTCACAACTCAATGCGTGTTTGTGGATGTTTGATTCCTAGACCAGTTCTGCACTGTGGCTAATGCATCTCTTGTTTGTTCATTTCCTGGACCAGTTCTTACTAGAGGTCGACCGATTATGATTTTTCACCGCCGATACCGATTTAAAATGTACATTATTTTTTACATTTGTAATAATGACAATTACAACAATACTGAATGAACACGGATTTTAACTTAATATAATACATCAATAAAATCAATTTAGCCTCAAGTAAATAATGAAACCTGTTCAATTTGGTTTAAATAATGCAAAAACAAAGTGTTGGAGAAGAAAGTGAAAGTGCAATATGTGCCATGTAAGAAAGCTAAGGTTTCAGTTCCTTGCTCAGAACATGAGAACACATGAAAGTTGGTGGTTCCTTTTAACATGAGTCTTCAATATTCCCAGGTAAGAAGTTTTAGGTTGTAGTTATTATACGATTTATAGGACTATTTCCCTCTATACCATTTGTATTTCATTAACCTTTGACTATTGGATGTTCTTATAGGCACTTTAGTATTGCCAGTGTAACAGTATAGCTTCCGTCCCTCTCCTCGCTCCTCCCTGGGCTCGAACCAGCAACACTACGACAACATCCACCATCGAAGCAGCGTTACCCATGCAGAGCAAGGGGAACAACTACTAGAAGGCTCAGAGCGAGTGACGTTTGAAACGCTATTAGTGCGCGCTAACTAGCTAGCCATTTCACTTCGGTTACACCAGCCTCATCTCGGGAGTTGGTAGGCTTGAAGTCATAAACAGCGCAATGCTTGACGCACAACAAAGAGCTGTTGGCAAAACGCACGAAAGTGCTGTTTGAATGAATGTTTACGCGCCTGCTTCTGCCTACCACCGCTAAGTCAGATACTTAGATGCTTGTATGCTCAGTCAGATTATATAGCAGGACACGCTAGATAATATCTAGTAATATCATCAACCATGTGTAGTTAGTTAACTAGTGATTATGATTGATTGTTTTTTATAAGATAAGTTTAATGCTAGCTAGCAACTTACCGTGGCTTACTGCATTCGCGTCTCCTTGTGGAGAGCAACGATAGAGAGGCAGGTTGTTAATGCGTTGGACTAGTTAACTGTAAGGTTGCAAGATTGGATCCCCCGAGCTGACAAGGTGAAAATCTGTCGTTCTGCCCCTGAATGAGACCGTTAACCCACCGTACCTAGGCCATCATTGAAAATAAGAATGTGTTCTTAACTGACCCAGTTAAATAAAGGTATAAAAATATACAAAAATCGGCGCCCGAAAATACAGATTTCCGGTTGTTATGAAAACTTGAAATCGGCCATTCCGATTAATCGGTCGACCTCTAGTTCTTACACGTTAACTCTCCTCTCTCTGCAGTTGGACGTTTGGTTCCTAGATCAGTTCTAATCATTGATTTAGCACCATCTCTCTTTGTTTCCCCATACCAGTTCTTACATTTGAACCAAAGTCTTGTTGTATTTGATTTAAATCTGTTCTACATTGTGGTTAACACACTACTCTCACTGTTTTTGTTTATGTTGTTGTTTACTTCAGTTCTTCACAGAGTACGGTCCTGATTACTCTCTGGAGATCAGTCCCAGCTGTCGACCGGACCGCAATGAGACCAAACAGCTGGACAAGGTCATCTCCACCATCAAAGGTATTAGACGGCGTAACCACACTCTAAACTCACACACTCTAGCGTTAGCAATTATGTCACAACCACTACCAAAAAACATAACGGTCAGACACTTAGAGAAACCACTCGCAAGCAACAAATGGTCAAACTTTGACCACTCTCTCACACATACACCAAATGGTGTCTTTTGTTGACTGTTGAGTCCAGATGGGACTGCTTTAGTTTAAGGACAGGGTTCTTTTTATTTAAACGTCCAGGCCATCAGTTTATTTAGACACATTAAAAGACCAGAGCGCTGTGTGTGTGTTAGTGTTGCACAGTATACCAAAACCTCACTTATTTTTATACTAGAACATGAAAACGGTTCAGTACTAGAATTTTTTACTTTCAGTACTTCTGTCAAATGTCTCATATCTACTGATAGAGATGATCAACTATTTCTTATAGCGCAGCTGTCCTCTTATTGCGCTGTGCCTGCTCCACTTACTCATTGCTAGCTCTAGCCTGTCCTGAGGAACCACTGCACTCACTGGGAGTCTAGACTGCATCATGTTGGCTCCCCACTCATGCTGCTCAGAAGTAAACACCCTAGAATAATGCAATACGGCATGTATAAACTTTGCAACTATTAATTAGTTTGCAAAACAATGTCCATTACAGGCTAGGACACTTTACAATGCAAGAAGATACTGGTAGCTTCCAGCGTTGTAGGCTAAATTTCCTTGCTAGCTTACAGCTGAAGCTAGCTTCAGTTCACTACCCTCATACTTTGTAATTAAGTTGCAAAATAAGCTGATTTGAAAGCTGATTGTCACCAAAAACCAAATGTATTGCCGAAAACGTTATTAATTTACTTCTTCTCTCCTGTCTCTCTCACTGTGTGTGAATGATGTCATTAGGTCTTAGAGACAGTGCACACTTTAACAAAAGAAGAGATTGCTTCTATGCAAGTGTTGATCAGTACAATACAATGAGTCCCAAATGGAAGGAAAACAGATTGTTTTTAATCTGTAGCCCCATGAAAACAGCCAAAACAAGCTCAATAATTCAGTGCCTGCAAACACTCCTAGTGAATTGGTTTAGTCTGTCTTGATTTACCTAGTTTATCAATAAAGATTTACAATTGTGTAGTTAGATTGGTAAAAATTCAAATTGATTGTATTATTGATTGATTAATGCATACCTGGCTCTTTTGAAAAATTGACATCAAACATTTAAAATATAATTATATTGAACTCAAAAGATGTCTGGATCAAATAAAGGCACTTTAATTAATTATAAGATTGCATTGGTCCTCCTTTATGATGACCGATCTGTGACATTGGCTTTTTTCCCCCCATGAAATCGTGATGATATAGAGTGTCATGATACTCAACCTGGTATCGAAGTAAAAATGTGGTTTTCGTGACAAATTTTTGTGTGCCCTCATATGGCCCCCACATTTAAAACAGCAGGGGGTGTTGTCAGCACCCCAAGGAGACAAATATACCCCTCACCTAAAACTCGTCACCCGACCTCCAGATATACACACACTCCCTGACCCCCCTCTTCTTTGGGAGGGCACAGGCCCAACATTTGTCAGCCTGCTGGCCTGGTGTGTTCTGTTCTGGCTGTGGTGAAAACACGGATGTGTGTTTTAATGTTTCCGGTTAATCAGAATGTCAAACACTACTCTCTTTGTTACGACTGGAAAAGTGGGGGGTGATATGTTAGACAAATTCATCATACAGTCAAACGTACTCAATACTCAGATTGTCCAATTTTGATAGTACATCTGTATGTGGATGAACAAGTTTTGATGTACACACATTTGCACACGTGTTAGGGATTTGTCTGTGTATATGTGTGCTGGAGTGTTGACCCCTGTCTCACCCCCTACCCTGTCGTTCACTCTGGATAGGGGGTGTGTGTGGTGGTCTCTTGGTGTATATGTTGCTGACAGCCACACTACACTACTCCAGGGGGACCAGCAGTGGTTTGGTTGGGATAGACTATGGGCTAGGGAGTAGAAGCAGGGTGATTAGTGGAGGTATGGGGGTGTCTCTGTCTTCAGGGCTGGCTAGGGAGTAGGAGGCTGGGGAGTAGGAGCTAGCGTATGGGGTCTACGGACCCAAATGGAACCAGACCACTGACCTGTTGAAAACAACGCGGATCCATCGTGGATTGACTGAGGGATGGAGCGGTAAAATGAAAGGCAGACTGTGCGGTCGGTCTAGTGTCACATCTGCTCCTTCAGTTCAGAGATCCCTTGTTTCCTTTCCTCCTATTCTGATGGGATTTCAATCCATACATTTAAATGAAGGTGATGTCCTTCCTTCCCTGTGTTCCTTTCTTTTCTCTCCGCTCTTCCTAATTTTTTTCTGTGACTGGGGGTTCAGGTGCTCTTGGTTTTACCAAGTGTATGTGACGACAAAACACACCCCTTCAACCATGTTGTGTGAGAGAAACATACCACATACAGACAACTGTGGTACTAGTTGAGAGCAGGATGTGGTTGCTAGACAGCTGTGCCAGAGTGCAGACTGGAAGCTAATGTTTACCGCAGTTTCCAATCTAGGGAAACCAATGATTACAACCATTGGTCCCAAACAAGGGAAACCATTTGAACTGTGTCAGGCCTGGAAACAGACGCACAGCACCACACAGGCTTAGGTTATCACGCCATGAGCCGGGAGCTTGAGTCTTGACACACGAATGCACACTATGGCCTAACAATGTGGTCTACTGCCCTGGCATGGCATGCCAGCCGTGGCATGCCAGCATCTATCACCACCACTGCACAGCTGTAGTTAACACAGCATCAACAGAGACCATGTCTTGCCGTTTAGGTTGATTTGTTTTAATAGCTTTTATGTGGAGCGACCAGGGGCAGTTATGAGCCCCGTGGGGAGTCTGAATTAAAATGACTTGTTTGTGTGTGTGAGACTGACTGTCTCGCAGAAGTTTCCTTCTGAAGATGATTACCAAACTTTAAATCACACTTTTAAGTCTGTCCAATGTCCTTGGTGGCCATTTTGGAAAGATTTCAACAATCAGGAGGGAATAAAACCGTTTCCTTTGCCGTCTCTATTGGGCGCACTGCCAAATTACCGACTGAGATTATTTAATTAATTAGCGTTTTCATTAGAGTTCTACCGCATGACGGCAGCGGCAGGAGCCGTCTCTCCGATGTTTATCGGTTTATTTACCACATAGTCATGTTTATGAGCCTTCAAATTAGTGGATTCGGCTATTTCAGCCACACCCATTGCTGACGGGTGTATAAGATTGTACGTCTGTTCAATCTATGTAGGCAAACATTGGCAGTAGAATGGCCCTTACCAAAGAGCTCCGTGACTTGCAACAGGGCACTGTTAGAGGATGTCACCTTTCCAACAAGTCAGTTGGTCAATTTTCTGTCATGCTAGAGCTGCCCCGGTCAACTGTGTGTAAGTGCTGTTATTGTGAAGTGGAAACGTCTAGGAGCAACAGTGGCTACGGCGTCAAGTGGTAGCAGAATGGGACCGCTGAAGTGCATAGTGCATAAAAATTCTGTCCGAGCAGCTGCACACAAGCCTAAGATCATCATGTGCAATGCCAAGCGTCCGTGGTGGTGTAAAGCTCCCTCCATTGGACTCTGGAGCAGTGGAAATGCATTCTCTGGAGTGATGAATCACGCTTCACCATCTGGTAGTCCGACGGATGAATCTGGATTTGGTGGGTGCCAGGAGAACACTACCTGCCCCAATCCATAGTGTCAACTGTAGAGTTTTGTGGGAGAGGAACAATGCTCTGGTGCTGTTTTTCATGGTTAGGCCCCTTAGTGAAAAGTGAAGGGAAATCTTAATGACATTCTAGACAATTCTATTTTTCCAACTTTGCGGCAACAGTTTGAGAAACGCCCTTTCCTGTTTGATAAAGCGGGGTCCATACAGAAATGGTTTGCCAAGATTGGTGTGGAAGAACTTGACTAGCCTGCACAGAGCCCTGACCTCAACCCCATCGAATACCTTTGGGATGAATTGCAACGCCGACTGCACGCCAGGCCTAATCGCCCATTATCAGTGCCCAACCTCACTAATGCTCTTGTGGCTGAATGGAAGCAAGTCCCCGCAGCAATGTTCCAACATCTAGTGGAAAGCCTTCCCAGAAGAGTGGAGGCTGTTACAGTAGCAAAAGGGGGACCAACTCCATAAATGCCAATGAGGGGCGGCAGGTAGGCTTTCCACTAGATGTTAGAGCGTTGGACCAGTAACTGAAAGGTTGCTGGATCGAAACCCCGAGCTTACAAGGTACAAATCTGTCATTCTGCCCCTGAACAAGGCAGTTAACCCAGTGTTCCTAGGTCGTCATTGTAAGTGCCTAAATAAAGGTAAAATAAAAATATTTGTACAAATGATTTTGTAATAACATGTTCGACAAGCGGGTGTCTACATACTTTTGGTCATGTAGTGTATTTCCCAAGGCACGGATAAACCAATCCACCCTTTTCCCTATGTAGTGCACCACTTTTGACTATTGCCCTTAGCTCTGGTCAAAAGGAGTGCACCATATAAAGGATAGGGTGTATTTGGGATGCAGACATGTAGCCTACATTGGGGAGACTGGCAGGCAGTAGTGATGGTGGAAATAATCGATACAGATACATAGTAGTATGTTATTTTTTGACTATCTTTTTGACAATATCACAATATTATTTTGTCGCTAGTTGACTGAACCTGCACCAGAACTTGTTTTTCCTTCATAGCTTGTTCTCCATCTTTTTAAACAGGAGCCAATTTGGTTTTCAGCATTTTAATTTATAACTGATCAAAACTCATTTTCTCATGGCTCTCATCCCTCTGCAGCAGACATACAGTGCATTTGGAAAGTATTCAGACACCTTTGACTTTTTCCAAATTTTGTTACCTTACAGCCTTATTCTAAAAATTGATTAAAAAATTCACTCTTCAATCTACACACAATACCCCATAATGACAAAGCGAAAACAGGGTTTTAGAAATGTTTGCATATTTATTAAAAGTAAAAACGGATACCTAATTTATATACGTATTCAGACCCTTTGCTATGAGACTCGAAATTGAGCTCGGCTGCATTCTGTTTCCATTGATCATCCTTGAGATATTTCTGCAATTTCATTTGGAGTCCACCTGTGGTAAATTCACTTGATTGGACCTGATTTAGAAAAGCACACACCTGTCTATGTAAGATTCCACAGTTGACAATGTATGTCAGAGGAAGAAACGAGATCAAAGGAATTGTCCGTAGAGCTCCGAGACATGATTGTTTCGAGGCACAGATCTGGGGAACAGTACCAAGAACTTTCTGCAGCATTGAAGGTCCCCAAGAACACAGTGGACTCCATCATTCTTAAATGGAAGAAGTTTGGAACCACCAAGACTCGTCCTAGAGCTGGTCACCTGTTGTTCATCCTGATCAGTCAGGTTTTTTACATGGACAATACACTGGAGATTATGTACGACAACTACTAGAAATAATAGAACATCATGAAACGTATAAGATGCCTGGAATGGTATTTATAGCGGATTTTGAAAAGGCATTTCATAAAGACTGGATTTTATTTATAAATTCATGGATTTTTTTCAATTTCACTAATTCTCTTATGAAATGGGTTAAAATAATGTATAGCAACCCCTGGTGTAAAATGGTAAACGGCTACTTCTGAGTTTTGAATTGTCAAGAGGAGTTAAACAAGGGTGTCCACTGTCACCATATCTATTCGTAATGGCCATCGAAATGCTAGCTATTAAAATCAGATCCAATAACAACATTTAGAAGATTAGAAATCCAAGGCTTAAAAACAAAGGTATGCCGATGACTCAAGTTTTATATTAAGTCCGCATGCTAGATCCCTGCAATGTCTCGTTAAAGATCTAGATAACTTTTCTGTGCTCTCTGTGTACAATATTGCGTGAATAAGTGTACAATATTGCGTATTGGATCTTTAAAAAAATACAACTTTTACATTACCCTGCAGTTTACCTATAAAATGGGCTGATGGTGAAGTAGACATACTCAGCGTTCATATCACAAAAGAGATAAATAAATCATTTTAATTGAAAACTTGTAAAAATAGACAAGATCCTGCAACCATGGAGCGGTAAATATCTGTCTATTTATGGCACAATTGCCCTGATTTAACTCCTTAGTCCTATCAGTTTACTCACTTGCTTATGGTGCTGCCTACTCCTGATGATTCATTTTTCAAATCATATGAGCAAAAAATATTTAGCTTTATCTGGGACACTAAACCAGGCACGTTTTATTTTGTCTATCTATATAATGAATATGAATTTGGTGGGTTGAGATGATTAAATATAAAAGCACTTAACCTCTCTTTAAAAGCCTCACTCATTCAAAACTTTTATTTGAACCCTAAATGGTTCTCAAGTAGAAGGTTGCAAGTTCAAACCCCTGAGCTGACACGGTACAAATCTGTCGTTCTGCCCCTGAACAGGCAGTTAACCCACTGTTCCTAGGCCGTCATTGAAAATAAGAATTTGTTCTAAACTGACTTGCCTAGTTAAAAAAGGTTTAAAATTTTTGGGGGAAATTTGCCTTTGTGCAGATTGCCATGTCTCATTTTCGATTAATTGAAAAGGATACTTTTAATATTATGGCAGAACTGAAGTGTGTTGGTTGATAAAATACCTGTATTTATGGGAAAGATGTTTGAAAAGGGTATTTTGTTTGTAAATTAAATTGTAAATTGGAATGGTAGAGTTATGTCCTTCATGGAGTTATCAGAATTGTACGGGAAGGTCTGCTCAATCCAAGAGTACAACCAATTGATTACAGTATTTCCCCAAAAATGGAGGAGGCAGGTGGCAGCGGGAGGAGGTAGGGAACTGGTCTGTCTGCCCAATACAAAAGATAAAAATTGGCGGAGGAATAAAAATAGCATAAATAGGGAAGTATACCAGTTTCATTTGAGGACCAGGATGTTGACAACTGTGCCATACAGATTGCAAAATAGTTGGGAAGAGATTTTTGATGTACCAATTCCATGGTATAAGTTGATTATATAAAACTATGCAAGATTCATGACTTTGTGCTTTTCAGCTAAAATTACTATATAGAATTCTTGCCTCCAACAAAATGTTGAATATTTGGGGCATAAAGTCATCGAAGCTCTGCAGATTTTGAGGATACAGAATCAATAGACCCATTTATTTTGGTATTGCCCTCGGGTAGCCTGTTTCTGGTCTCCGGTTCAGGAATGGCTGAAAATGCATAGCATTGATCTAAAATTGACCTAAGAAATAGTACTGTTAGGACATCTGGAGAGATGTCAGTCAATTACTAATACTCTTAGTAAAAATATTTATCTTCAACTCGCAATCTGTGGATTAGATAGATTGAAATTGTACGTTAAACATCACGGCATAGTTGAAAGATATGTGTTGCGTAGAAACCTGAAGTGGGTGGCCAGCAGAGATGGATGGAATGGGCTGAGGGTTGGTATGTGGAACTGGAGACAAGTGGGAGTGATTCTGGTCAGATCCAGCTTGCGCTGTTCTGTGAAGGGAGTAGTAAACAGCGTTGTACGAGATCTTCAGTTTCTTGGCAATTTCTCTTATGGAATAGCCTTCATTTCTCAGAACAAGAATAGACTGACGAGTTTCAGAAGAAAGTTCTTTGTTTCGGGCCATTTTGAGCCTGTAATCGAACCCACAAATTCTGATGCTCCAGATACTCAACTAGTCTAAAGAAGGCCAGTTTTATTACTTCTTTAATAAGCACAGCAGTTTTCAGCTGTGCTAACATAATTGCAAAAGGGTTTTCTAATGATCAGTTAGCATTTTAAAATGTTAAACTTGGATTAGCTAACACAGCGTGCCATTGGAACACAGGAGTGATGGTTGCTGATAATGGGCCTCTGTATGCCTATGTAGATATTCCATTTAAAAAATCTGCTGTTTCCAGCTACCATAGTCATTTACAATATTAACAATGTCTACACTATATTTGTGATCAATTTGATGTTATTTTAATGGACAAAAACAATAACATTTCTAAGTGACCCCAAACTTTTGAACGGTAGTGTATATTTTAATGTTGTGAGAGCTCCAACCGCTTTCTCATTAATGTTGCAGGAGATGATAAACGTGTGTGAGATAACATGACAAACACTTTGCTCCCAGAGAGTTGTCGAATACGAGCTGCGATTGATTAACACACAAGTAGTAAATACCTCTGCTCAATGCTCGTCACTTTACCGGAATTTCCAAACAACATCTGGGGGACATTTACGAGACTCTGAGCTCTGTTTAAAAATAGAGAGGGATAGAAAACATGGTTGCTTTTTGCCAGGCGCTGATTGGAATGGATGCTTGGGTAGTGCAAGTGTGTGTGTGTGTGTGTGTGTGTGTGTGTGTGTGTATGCGCGCACACACACACTGCTATGCAAACCCCCTAGTCTGTTAGCTCAGGCTGGCTTTTAAGCATATGCAACAGGACGTGCTATAATGATGGGTTTACCACACACACACACACTACAATGCAAACAAATAGGAAACCAAACCATGCCTCTATAAAACGATTGTTTGTCAAAAAACAATCTATACGGTGCCTTCAGAAAGTATTCACACCCCTGAACTTTTTCCACGTATTGGTACATCCTGCATTTAACATTGATTAAATTGAGATTTTGTGTCACTGACCTACACACAATACCCTATAATGTCAAAGTGGAATTATGTTTTTAGATTTTTATTTACTTATTAATAAAAAATGAAAAGCTTTGTCTTTTGTCAGTAAGTATTCAACCCCTTTGTTATCCCAAACCATAAATACATCCACGAGTAAAGATTTGCTTACATGGACTCTGTGCAATAATAGTGATTAACATGATTTTTGAATAACTACACCACACACACAATTATCAGTATGGTCCCTCAGCCGAGCAGTGAATTTCAAGCACAGATTCACCACAAAACCCGGGAGGTTTTCAAGTGCCTCACAAAGAACGGCACATATTGGTAGACCGGTAAAAATAAAATAAAGCTTACATTTGAATATCCCTTGGAGCATGGTGAAGTTACAAATTACACCTTTGGAGGGTGTATCAATTCACCCAGTAAGTACAAAGACGCAGGCGTCCTTCTGAACTAAATTGCTGGAGAGGAAAGAAACCACAAGGATTTCACCATGAGGCCAATGGTGACTTTGAAACAGAGTTTAATGGCTATGATAGGACAACTGAGGATAGATCAACAACATTAGTTACTCCAATACTAACCTAAATGACAGAAAAAAATAAAAGGAATCCTGTACAGAATAAAAAATATTCTAAAACATACATCCTGTTTTGCAATAAGGCACTGAAGTAAAACTGAAAAATGTGGCAAAGAAATGGACTTTATGTCCAGATTACAAAACACTATGTTTGGGGCAAATACAACACATCACTTTTCATATTTTCAAGCATGGTGGTGGCTGCATCATGTTATGGGTATGCTTGTCATCGGCAAGGACTAGGGAGTTTTTAAGGATGAAAAGAAACAGAATAGAGCAAACACAAGAAAAATCCTAGAGGAAAACCTGATTGTCTGCTTTCCAAGAGACACTGGGGGACAAATTCACCTTTCAGCAGGACAATAACCTAAAAACACAAGGCCAAATATAAATATATACTGGAGTTAACTAGTGGACTAGTTTTCACTTAAATCGGCTTAAATCTTTGGCAATACTTATATTGCTGTCTAGCAATGATCAATAACCAACTTGTCCGTTTTTAAATAATTTTAATAATAATGTGCAATCCAGGTGTGCAAAGTGCTTAGGGACTCACAGCTGTGATCGCTTCCTAAGGTGACTAACGTGTATTGACTCAGGGGTGTGAATATTTATGTAAATTCGATTTCTGTATTTAGTTTTCAATAAATGTGCTAACATTTCTAAACCATGTTTTCACTTTGGGATATTGTGTAGATGGGTGAGAATCTATTTAATCCATTTTGAATTCAGGCTCTAACACAACAAAATGTAGATTAAGAAGAGGGGTATGAATACTTTCTGAAGGCACTGTATGAGTGTATGATTGTCATTCTCACAGCTTTTGTTGGTTAAACGTGAAACAGCCTGTTAATAATAGGAAATCAAAGCAGCATTGTCTGTATAGACACTGACGTGTTTGACCAGCCCCTTCTATTCAACACATATTCACCATCGCTATGCATTCACAGTGTTTACCTAACCATATTCAGACATGCATCGCTCTGAAACATGATATTGAAAGCTACAGATGGAGACCCAGGACAAAGGTTGTAAAGTGTGTGGCTGGTTATTCATTGGTTGGAAATAAGCTCTCTATCACCATGTTATGCAAGTGAAGTGTTACCTTTGCGTATTTACCTTTTCTGTTTCCTCATTTGCATATCTGCTCTTGCTGAGGAAGTACATCACTTATGCGTTTTGCATTTTGAATAACTGTCCGTCTGGGGAACTGCTGCAGTGTACACGTGCACACACATCACAGAGAGAGAATGCAGTGTAGACAGACAACACAAATCATTTGTTGCATCTGGAATGTAGTTTTTTCAACCCTGGTACTGGATGCTCACAGTCTCCACATATACTGATTTTTATTTTATTTTTATAAACGCAACATGTAAAGTGTTGGTCCCATGTTTTAATGAGCTAAAATTAAATATCCTAGATATTTTCCATACACCCAAAAAGCGTATTTCTCTAATTTTGTTCACACATTTTTTACATACCTGTTATTGAGCATTTATTGTCAAGATAATCCGCCCACCTAACAGGTGTGGCATATTTAGAAGTTGATTAAACACCATGATCATTACACAGGTGCACCTTGTGCTGGGAACAATAAAAGGCCACTCTAAACTGTGCAGTTTTGTCACACAACACAATGCCACAGATGTCTGAAGTTCTTAGGGTGCATGCAATTGGCATGCTGACTGCAGGAATGTCCACCAGAGCTGTTGCCAGAATTGAATGTTAATTTATCTACAATAAGCTGCCTCCAATGTTGTTTTAGAGAATTTGGCAGTACGTCCAACCGGCCTCAACTGCAGACCACGTACAGTACATTCAGGAGGTATTCTGAACCCTGGTCTTTTTCCACATTCTGTGACATTACAGCCTTAATCTAAAATGGATTTTTTTAAATGATAAAATCCTTATTCTATACACCATGCCACATAATGACAAGGCAAAACATTTTTTTTTATAAATTTTTGCAAATGTATTAAAAATAAACTAATCATATTTACCTAAGTATTCAGACCCTTTACTCAGTACTTTGTTGAAGCAACTTTGGCAGCAATTACAGCCTTGAGTCTTCTTTGGTATGATGCTACAAACTTGGCACACCTGTATTTGGGGAGTTTTTCCCCTTCTCTGCAGATCCTCTCAAGCTTTGTGAGGTTGGATGGGGAGTGTCGCTGCACAGCTATTTTCAGGTCTCTCTAGAGATGTCCGAGCTCTGGCTGGGCCACTCAAGGACATTCAGAGACTTGTCCCTAAGCCACTCCTGCATTGTCTTGGCCGTGTGCTTAGGGTCGTTGTACTGTTGGAAGGTGAATCTTCGCCCCAGTCTGAGGTCCTGAGCGCTCTCGAGCAGGTTTTCATCAAGGATCTCTCCATACTTTGCTCCGTTCATCTTTCCCTCAATCCTGACTAGTCTCCCAGACCCTGCAACTGAAAACATCCCCCAGCATTTTGCTTCCACCACCATGCTTCACCGTAGGGATGGTGCCAGGTTTCCTCCAGACATGATGCTTGGCATTCAGGCTAAAGAGTTCAATCTTGGTTTCATCAAACCAGAATCTTGTTTCTCATGGTCAGTCCTTTTAGGTGCCTTTTGGCAAACTCCAAGCAGGCTGTCATGTGCCTCTTACTGAGGACTTGCTTCCGTCTGGCCACTACCATAAAGGCCTGATTGGTGGAGTGCTGCAGAGATGGTTGTCCTTCTGGAAGGTTCTCCCATCTCCACATAGGAACTCTGGAGCTCTGTCTGTGATCATTGGGTTCTTGGTCACCTCCATGATCAAGGCCCTTCTCCCCCAATTGCTCAGTTTGGCAAAGTTTCTGAATACTTACGCAGATAACGTATTCCTGTTTTCCCTTTGTCATTATGGGGTATTGTGTGTAGATTGAGGGGAAACATGTGGAAGAAGTCTTAATACTTTGCGAATGCACTGTATAACCACGCCAGCTCAGGACCTCCACATCCGGGATCGTTGGAGACCAGCTACCCGGACAGCTAATTAAACTGTGGGTTTGCACAACCAAAGAATTTCTGCACAAACTGACAGAAACTGTCTCAGAGGAAACTCATCTGCGTGCTTGTCGTCCTCACCAGGGTCGTAACTGACTTCAGTGGCCAATGCTCACCTTTGATGGCCACTGGCACATTGGAGAAATGTGATCTTCACGGATGAATCCCGGTTTCAGCTGTACCGGGCAGATGGCAGACGGCGTGTACAGCGTTGTGTGGGTCAGCGGTTTATTGACGTGAACAGAGTGCCCCATGGTGGTGGGGTTATGGTATGGGCAGGCATAAGCTACGGACAATGAAAACAATTGCATTTTGTCAATGGCAATTTGAATGCACTTAATGCCATTCATCTGCCGCCATCACCTCATGTTTCAGCATGACTAATGCACAGCCCCATGTCACAGGATCTGTACTCAATTCCTAGAAGCTGAAAATGTCCCAGTTCTTCCATGGCCTGCATACTCACCAGACATGTCACCCATTGAGCATGTTTGGGATGCTCTGGATCAATGTGTAAGACAGCGTGTTCCAGTTCCCGCCAGTATCCAGCAACTTCACACATCCATTGAAGAGGAGTGGGACAACATTCCACAGACCACAATCAACAGCCTGATCAACTCTATGCAATGGAGATGTCGTAGTTAACGACGAAATGGTGGTCACACCAGATACTGGCTGGTTTTCTGATCTACGCCCCTACCTTTTATCTGTGACCAACAAATGCCTATCTGTATTCCCAGTCATGTAAAATCCATAGATTAGGGCCTAATTAATTTATTTCAATTGACTTATTTTGTTATATGAACTGTAACTGAGTAAAATCTTTGAAATTGTTGCATGTTGCATCCACATTCTCTTTCTTCCTCGTTACGACAGACAATGAATCGCTGAACGAACAAACTCAGCAAAAAAAGAAACATCCCTTTTTCACGACCCTGTCTTTCAAAGATCATTTGTATAAAACAAATAACTTCAGTGTGAAGGGTTTATACACGGTTTCCCATGCTTTTAATGCAATTAAGGTCACAGTTATGAGAAGTTAGGACACTAAAGAATCCTTTCTACTGACTCTGAAAAACACCAAAAGAAAGATACCCAGGGTCCCTGCTCATCTGCGTGAACATGCCTTAGGCATTCTGCAAGGACGCAAGAGGACTGCAGATGTGGCCAGGGCAATAAATTGCAATGTCCTTACTGTGAGACGCCGAAGACTGCGCTACAGGGAGACAGGACGGACAGCTGATCGTCCTCGCAGTGGCAGACCACGCATAACGACACCAGCACAGGATCGGTACATCTGAACATCACACCTTTGGGGCAAGGTACAGGATGGCATCAACAACTGCCCGAGTTACACCAGGAACGCACAATCCCTCCGTCAGTGCTCAGACTGTCCGCAATAGGCTGAGGCTGGACTGCAGGCTTGTAGGCCTGTTGTTAGGCAGGTCCTCACCAGACATCACCGGCAACAACGTTGCCTATGGGCACAAACCAGACAGGACTGGCAAAAAGTGCTCTTCACTGACGAGTCACGGTTTTGTCTCACAAGGGGTGGTGGTCAGATTCACATTTATCGTCAAAGGAATGAGTGCTACACCAAGGCCTGTACTCTGGAGCGGGATCGATTTGGAGGTGGAGGGTCCGTCATGGTCTGGGGCGGTGTGTCACAGCATCATCGGACTTGTCATTGCAGGCAATCTCAACGCTGTGCTTTGCATGGTACCCTTCTTGCAGGCTCATCCTGACATGAACCTCCAGCATGACAATGACACCAGCCATACTGCTTGTTCTGTGCGCAATTTCATATAAGAAAGGAATGTCAGTGTTCTGCCATGGCCAGTGAAGAGCCCAGATCTCAATCCCATTGAGCACGTCCGGGACCTGTTGGATCGGAGGGTGAGGGCTAGGGCCATTCCCCCCCCAGAAATGTCCGGGAACCTGCCGGTGACTTGGTGGAAGAGTGGGGTAACATCTCACAGCAGGAACTGGCAAATCTACTACAGTCCATGAGGAGGAGATGCACTGCAGTACTTAATGCAACTGGTGGCCACACCAGATGCTGAATGTTAATTTTGATTTTGACACCCCCCCCCCCCCCCCCCCCCATTTGTTGAGGGACACATTATTCCATTTGTTAGTCACATGTCTGGAAGTTGTTCAGTTTGTCTGTTGTTGAATCTTATGTTCATACAATTATGTACACGTTAAGTTTGCTGAAAATAAACACAGTTTACAGTGAGAGGACGTTTCTTTTTTTGTTGAGGTTACATTACATTTAGACAAGTGAACTCTTAGTCACCGCTAGGCTACTCCTCCCGCACACACATACCTCTTATCTAAACCAGGCTAACAGGAGGTTACATCTCCTTTCATCTACAGATAAATCTGAATTATCACTGACAGCACTTCTGTCCACACTTAGCGGCATGCTTAACGCTGTCACTGATGACGATGCTGAGGTGTGTGTGTGCGGGTACATGCTCTGTATGGACACTGAGAGAAATTAATGCATTTTTTCTGTGTGTTTTGACTTTGTGTCATGAGTGTTTTCATTGTGCTTATTTCTAAGTATCTATGATTAATTTAACCCTGTTTTTCCCTCCCTCCATTCCTCCCCTCTGTTGTTTACAGGGAATTTGAAGAATGTGGTTTAAGAGCGGAGTCTCATGTTTCCAATCAGGGCCTCCTGGGGTAATGAACACACACACCAGGCTGATGAAGACCGTATGTTGGAGCTCCATCCTTTGCCAGCGGGGAGGAGAGGGAGATGTTGGATTGTGAGGGGGGGGGGGGGGGGGGGGGGGCAAGAGAAGTGTGGAAAAACATGACTTGAATGTTTCCAGGGGGATGTTTTATTGTAGGGGACGAGGAGGAGGGTAGGGTGCTGATGTTGCCGGTTTGCTGTTTCCGTTTTGTCTTTGTATAGTTTTTTTTTCTAACTGTGGGGAGGAGATTCTGGTTCGACTAGCCATGGACCAGACTGAGAATATCTGCTCTAAAAATGGCTTCCAGGGCCCGTATACCCAAAGGGTCTGAGTATGAATGCTGATCTAGGATCAGAATTTGAAGATGATTTTAACCTTTTAGATCATAATGAATAAGATTGCATGGCCCAGAATTCCTACCTTTGTTATATTTTGCTTCTAAATTTTCAGTTTAGAACCTGGGCTATTGGTGGGTTGTAATATTAGACTTAAATGTGTACATATTTAGGCGAGGGAAACATTTAGGATGGGCTATGTTAAGATTTGTGCTAAACGAGTAAAGCAGACATGTCGGGGGCTCGTGTTACCTCTTTAGCTGCTTCCCTGGTGCTGTATGTTCATGCCTCCCTGGGGTGAGTTTCCCAAAAACAAAGATAATCTTACACCCCACCCCATATAGAGTATCCTGACAAGAACTTTGATGTTTTATGATCTTAGTGCTACAGGTGATCTTCACTACATGAGTGCAGTACTTTTCGAGAGCTTTATATGGGCATTTTTCTTAACTGAACAAAAATATAAGCGCAACTATTTCAAAGATTTTACTGAGATACAGTTCATATAAGGAAATCAGTCAATTTAAATAAATTGGACCCTAATCTATGGATTTCACATGACTGAGCAGGGGCGCAGCCATGGGAGGGCATTGGCCCACCCTTCTTGGGAGCCTGGTCCACCCACTGGGGAGCCAGGCCCTGCCAATCAGAATGAGTTTTTCCCCACAAAAGGGCTTTATTACAGACAGAAATAATCCTCAATTTCATCAGCTGTCTGGTTGGCTGGTGTCAGATGCTGAAGAAGTCTTATGTGGAGGTCCTGGGCTGGCATGGTTACAAGGTCTGCGGTTGTGAGGCAGGTTGGCTCTACTGCCAAATTCTCTAAATTGACGGAGGTCGGCTTATGGTAGAGAAATGAACATACAATTCTCTGACAACAGCTCTGGTGGACATTCCTGCAGCCAGCATGCCAATTGCATGCTCCCTCAACTTGAGACATCTGTGGCATTGTTGCGTGACAAAACTGCACATTTTGGTGGCCTTTTATTTTCCCCAGCACAAGGTGAACCTGTGTAATGATCATGCGGTTTAATTAGCTTCTATGCCACACCTGTCAGGTGGATGGAATATTTTGGCTAAGTAGAAATGCTCAGTAACAGGGATGTAAACAAATTTGTACACAAAATCTGAGAGAAAAGCTTTTTGTGCGTATGGATCATTTCTGGGACCTTTTATATCAGCTCATGAAACATGGGACCAACACATGTTTATTTTTGTTCAGTATATATTGTACAGACTAGACTGTGTGTTTTTAAGTGGCATGTCAATGATCTGATCTCTTGTCTAATGAAATCTTTTACGCAAAAGCATCGGGCAAATTTGATTTCAGTTCTGTTCAAACCGCATGTTTTACTTTCAACTGTAAGCACATTAGGAGTGTAGAACAGTTTTTTATAATTTTGCTTTTGGTTTCACAAAAGTACAACTTTTTTTATGGTTCACCTGTCTTTGCCTTCTATATGGTGTAAATAAATTTTTTTTTATTTTATACAAACTGATTAAAACATGAGCTTCAATCACATCCAGTATAGGAAACTCACCAAATGTATGTCTGTGTCCCAAATGACACTTCGCTATAGTGCACTACTTTTACTTTTGACTGGAGCCCTATGGGAATATAGTGCCATTTTGGGTGCAGCCTAGAGGTGGGGAATCAAAGTGGGTTCCATGTGTGGAACAGAAGTTCTGTGTGATCTTTATGGATTTCATTTAAACATTATGACCACAACCAGAACACACACACAGAGTACGCACACTCACCGACAAACACACACACTTTATGGATTCTGTGGTCAGAGTTGTGGTTTTCCTCAGAGTGCATGTGAAACTCATTAGTCTGTTTATGGGTTCGGAGGAAAGACGAAACTGATTGAAACTCCTATCTTGTAAACAGCTCTGTGACAGCCTATTGCGCAAAGACTCAGTAAAAACGGATGAATTTATACAGAGTAGGGTAGTTCTGTCTTCCACCTCCTCCCCCAAACTTCCCATATGACATTGCATGGAGACCAGAACAAGACAACTTCAGGGCCTAGGGAGCTGGATTCCCAAAAATATTTTAAGACATACTGTTTCTCTATTTAAAACATTGATAATTCCTCAGATTTCTTAAAGACAATTTTGAACATTTGGCATAGAGCTGTTGCATGGCATATCACTTTATTTTTGGATTGGCAATATGGCCAAATTATCAGTCCTTTGCCAAACAAAAATGTTTCTCAATCCACTTTATTTATTGGGCCTTTAATCATTTGAAGAAGAGCCCGTCCTCCACACCTCTCTCTCTCCCTCCCATGACCCAGAAACCGATAAGTGGTCAGGTGGTGATGACAATTCGTTAGTAGGCGACGGATGAGTGTCTTTCCCTCCTTGATAGCCACCTTTCAAGTTGTCATTTGTGTAAGAGTTTTGAAATCTGCCACAGCCCCTTTGATTTAGCTTCTTTTTTTTTTTGAAAAGCATACACACGTTTAAAAACAATATGGAACTTATTGTGCCTTTAAAATGTCCCACACAACTAATTTAATTTCTTTTTAATCACTTTTCACTTATTTTGGGCTCCACCACTGTAAATGTAATTCAACAGATGAAGCGCGGTCATGTCTAGAAGGGATGCCGCTAATGTGAAAGTGATGTCAGTTTACATATTCAAGTCAAGTCGGAAATCATTTTAGCTAACCCTAACACTTTTCCTAACCTACTACCTTAATTATCCTAACCAGCTGCTTAAGTTTTGCTGACTTAGGAAAAGGGAGGCAAGAGAGGGCAAGAGTAAAGAGGACGCAGGAGTTGCGCAAATCCAATTGAGAAAAAGCATGGCTTCCATACATTAACCATACACATCCTATCTGCCTGACGGCTTCACTAAAGAAACTCAGAGCCTTGTGAAGCCTTAAGAACGTTTACTCTCCTCCCCAGCCTGAAATCAAACTCCCAACTCTATTCATGCTGTTGAATAGCACACCTGCCTGCCATGTCCTGTATGACGACTAGACTGACTGCATCAGGCCTTCCCAACGACATTTTATGCAAAACATCATGTTTCCCTCCATAGGATGTCATCATTTGATTTGAATACGACATCAGTTGACCTTTTTAGATTATGAATTGTTTTGTCATAAGATACGTGTTTGCTTTAGGGCTCAGTCTATAAAATAACTAGGCTTGCAAAAAAAATGTATCAAAGGAGAGTTGTTGGACATTACAAGCTGACGTTAATTTGCGTTTATGTGGGTCGGTCTGTTTTTACCCGTTTTTTTCTAGTTTTACATTCAAGAGGGAAATTGAAAACCGTTCGTCTCATTTGCATAACGTTTTCTCACCGGGGAGAAAGAGGACTCCCCGTACTTCCATACATCATGCTCGAGCCTCATCTACATGAGAACTGTCCCCGCGCACTGACGGGACTTGACCACAATAAAGACAGATGCTCGCAAGCCTTTATGTGGTTAACTGAAAAGGAATTAAGGCGCGTGGTGTTTTAAAAGAAGGTGCCTTGGCATGTTTTCTTTTCTCTCTCTGACAATATTGAGACGAATTGTTAAAAATCAATGCATGAATGAACAGAGGATCTGAAAAAAAGGCTGTGTTATCAATGGGTCTGGGTTGATAGGACAACCTCGAATTTTGGGAAATGTTTAGGTCTGTCATTTTATTTCACGATGGCATGAGTTATTTGACCTATAGTTGTAACAGAGGACTTTAAAATATTAAATAGGCCTACCTAATTGATGACAGCATCCACGGTGTCTGTCTAAGTAGGCTAGTGCGAGTGTGTTGGCCTACACTGTTTTTCATTTTGGTGTCACATTTTATGTTGTGCAAATCATCAGTTATTGTTTCAAGTGCATTGAGGGGTGTTGGGGCTATACGTTCCCTCATGAATGATAATCAGTGAGATGGCTGTTGAGAATAGAATAGAACACTATTTGATCTGTGATTGTAGAGAAAGGCGCTCGCTCTTGAGAATAAAGAACATCTGCCTCAGTTGAGCGCTTTCATGACGGGCACACGGAAACTATGGAAACTGGAACACTAAGGTACTGGAATTAACCGAACCGTTTGTTGGGCGATAGCCCTTGTGCGTCTGTCCGATTCTCTTCATACTCTTGGCCGGGATTTTGATGCTGTCCAGCCACAAACGCACTTCGCCCGCCGCTTCTTGAGGGTCGAGTGTGTGTGCGAGTGAGTGAGCGAGCGAATGAATAATCCTTTAGATTCAGTAACAACACCATTGAGGGAACTCTGCCCGAGTCGTCCAGTCTAGAGAGAAATTGAGAGTGAAGGCGAGACGCTGCACGGGGACAATGTCCTGATCCACAACCGTTTACTTTATGGCTACAGTTTAACAGGACCTAACGGATGACTTGCTAAATATAGACAACTATTAACAAACGTTTTAGTTGATGACAACATTTACTTACTGGTGTGGTTTTGCGAATTGATTTGGGTTCATTAGACATCTCACCAATCCTCTCCACACACGGACCTTCTCTGCTGTGCTGAACGTTTTTTCTAAAAGGTTTGTTATACATTTTCTGTTAATGCTATTTGTAAGTTATGCGTTAGGCTAATGTTTATTTGACATTGCCCATGGTTTGCTTTAATATTTGTTTTCTTTCGCAGAGCAATAAGGCAGAGTGTGCACTTGTATTCGCCAAACACTTGTTTTTTTCATGTTTCAGTTTCCCGAATCTGCATTCTGAAGTTTGCCTACACCCTGAAATGAAATACATTTTACGCGCTATTTGAACGATTTATGACACTACTCAATAACATTCATCTCCTAAAAGCCTGGTTTTGAATAAGCTATTTAGTCAATTTGACCAAATTTGCAAATGGGGTCAAAAAATATTTGTCACAAACATGAGTTAGCCTATATGTGTTATGCAAAGTAGGCTGGCTATACGTTAATGGCATTTTGTAGGGTGATTAAATATCCTTTCTGCGTTGTTTCCTCCACCCCATAGTTAAATGTGTTGATTCAATTAAAACAAGTGGTCATGCTAAGCCTCAGCATATGGTGAAGGTGTGTGTGCAGATTGACGTTTCAATTTGTTCGTCACGCATGGTAATTGACACCGCCGTTGTTGGGAGAGATGAGACGCGTTTTATGCTCTTTCAGGTCTGACACTCAAGTCCACCGGGAGACCGATATGATTAACCATATTACTGAAAACCTGTTCCAAGTAACTTCTATAGTGATTGTCTGACATAATGTGATTAGTTTATATAGGCTAAATATACTAGCCTTGCTAATTGACAAAGGTAGGCTATTCAATCAACAGTTTGTATTCTTGGCAATAGGTTTTAATGAAGCAGTTTAGTGAGACACATAACACTTCAATAGGCTCTGTTGGAATACTTTCAAAACGCATTCTCCTTCCTTGAGGAAGGCATAATCACGGATATAAATGGAAGGATATTTGACAGTGGTTTAAAGTACTTAAGTAAAAAGACTTTAAAGTACTGCTTAAGTAGTTTTTTGGGTTGTCTTTACTATTTAGAATTTTTATAACTTTTACTGCACTACGTTCCTGAAGAAAATAATGTACTTTTTACTCCATACATTTTCCCTGTCACCCAGAAGTACTTGTTACATTTTGACAGAAATGGTCAAATCCACACACTTATCTAGAGAACATCCCTGGTCCTCCCTACTGCCTCTGATCTGGCGGACTCACTAAACACAAATGCTTTGTTGAAGTGTTCCCCTGGCTATCCGCCAATAAAAAAGACTACATTGTACCGTCTGGTTTAAAACCAAATACTTTGACTTTTACACCAGTAGTAGTAAACTTTTACTTCAGCCATTTTCTATTAAGGTATCTTTTTACTTTTACTCAAGTATGACAATTGGGTACTTGTTCCACCACTGATATTTGAACATGACCCAGTGTCTCTCCTTCCTCCTATTGGTCTGTCTGTCTTCCCGTCAGCATCATCAGTGTAATAGAAAGCTGTTGTGTTGAGGAACCATGTGCAGTCAGTCTGCCTCTGACAGTAATCATCCAATGAATAATGAACACAAAGGACCAGAGAACACACACAAAGTGGTGAATACCAAACAGCTGTCAATGGCAGGCCACAGAAGATGACGGGTGTGTGTGTTCTATAGGCCCAGTGCAGCTGCATGCATGCCTGTAGCAATTATCCTCTCCCTAAATATGGGCTGGGGCAGGAAGGGGGTTGGATGAGTGTGTGTCTCGGGAAGGGGGTTCCAGTGGATCAGCACATACAATTAAGCGATTAACTGCCTAAAATGACAGCCTCATGACTGGACGTGTGTGTCCCTCTTTCACGCAAACATGCACGCACCCACATACACACTCCTTTTCTCAGGGCGATATGTATGTATGTTATCATGTGACTCAGACCTCAATGGGTCTGTTGTCTTTTAACCCTATTATGAACCCCAGACATCTAACCAGACAGTCAATCAGTCCCCTCTCTCTGAGCCTATGGTATTTTCATGGTTAATTGACTTAATTGACTTAGTCTGTATCCCAAGTTCCCAAACCTTGGTTGGTTCTGGTCAAAAGTAGTGCACTATAAAGGGAAGGGGGTGCCATTTGGGATACAGACCTTTCTCTTTGCAATGTAAAAAGCAAAAACATTTTTTTTTTTGTTTGTTCGTGTGACCCACCAATTAAATTAGACAATGATTTTTAGCTGGGACAGTCTCCAGTCTCAACTTAGTGGGTAGTAAAACAATTGACTTCAGGCTGTTAAAGCAAAGAAAATGAGTCTTATCATCACTGTGATCCAGCCGCTATGATGTCATATCTCTTATCAGAACCTTGTATGTTTTTAGTACTCTCTGTTATCGCTTCCGCCTTGTGTAGTGTCCCTGTTTGATGACGTCATCGTAACATCTTTTCCTCTTCCTTATTCCCAGGCATCCCCAGGTGATGACCTCACTACTGTTCTCCAACCCCACCCACGTTGTCATGAAGGACCGCGAGCTGCCGTCATCCTCCCTCACCCTCCTCCACTACACCGGGACGGCAGTGCCTGTCAAGACACCCGGGGGTGGCCCCTTACCCTCCTCCTCCACCACCCTCCACACCTCCACCTCTCCATCCCTCTCCAAATCTCAGCCATTCTGCCTGCAGACCCTCCAGACCGGCCCTCACCTCCTCGCCAGCATGCAGCTCCAGAAACTCAACTCCCACTACCAGAGTCTGGCTGGCGGTATAAGTGGGGGCGTAGCCTCTGGGCCCACGTCAGGACCTCAGAGGGGGTTTGGGGCCTCAACGCTGGGCTCGGCGGGGCAGCTGGTGGGGGGTACCCCTGGAGGTGTTGGAGGGAGGAATCAGGGCTGTGGGGGGATTATTGACTCTGACCCGGTGGACGAGGAGGTTCTGATGTCGTTGGTCGTAGAGCTGGGGTTGGACCAGGCTAACGAGCTGCCTGAACTCTGGCTAGGACAGAACGAGTTTGACTTCATAGCGGATGTACCTGCCGGATGCTGACCCACCCAAATGGAGGGATGAAAGGAGGGGATCTGTGCTCTCTCATTCTTTCCTTTTCATTATTCTCTAGGTTGGATTGACATAAACTCTAATGTCCCGGCTGGTTGCTCACCCAAACACACGAAATTAGACATTTTTTGGGGGGGGGGGTCACCCTCTGTTTTTCTCTAAAGGACAAGTTATGGACACAACCTGACGCAAAAAGAGCATGCTGTTCTCTTGTTTTTCCTCTGTATCCCATTCTAAATTTAAAGGAGAAAGGATAGACAGACACAGGGTCTAATGTTTTTGTGTGTCTCACTGAAAATACTATGTTACTGAGGGAACCTGAGCCTCGGGCCTGTCTGTCAATTTCACTCTACTTCCCAAGGGCCCCCTACACACACACCGGCAGAAGGAGGGATGGATGGTATTACGATCCGGTAATGGAAGTAGCAGCCATGAAACAGGCACTTGTCACTTATTCAGTTACCCCAACATTCAGGAGAGTTCAGCAGGTTTGATGGAACACCAGGGTGTGTGTGTGTGTGTGTGTGTGTGTGCGTGTGTGTGTGTGTGTGTGTGTGTGTGTGTGTGTGTGTGTGTGTGTGTGTGTGTGTGTGTGTGTGTGTGTGTGTGGGATTGTTCAGGTCCCTGTGACATAAGACAGACATGACAGGAGGCATCAGAAGCCTGTGTAGTCTCAGTGGACCGGTGTAACCTGACCTGTATGGTGCTGTCAGTGTCTGTATCTAAATAAATGAATGAGTCTTAACGTCCGTGGTCTTCGTGTACCTGGTAACTCTGTAGGTGAAATGAATCATAGTTCCTCCCCCCTGCCCCATCATTCTCTCTGTCTATTATAAGTCCCCCCCCCCATCTCTGTCCCCTGTGGTCCTAGAGCCAAGATGCTCCATTACTACCTACTCTGCTGTTGTACCGTCAATGTGTATGTCCAAAATGGCACCCAATTCCTTATATAGCACACTACTTTTGACCAGGGCCCATGTACTACTTTTGACCAGAGCCCTGTGTGTCCTGTTCAAAAGTAGTGCTGTGTGTTTTTATATGTATATATGAGAGAATAGGGTGCAATATAGGACATGTACAATAGTTCCTGAGGGTTACAGGTAATGAGGCGGTTAAAGAAGGGTGACTTTAAAAAACATTATTTTTTTTGGAGAGGGGTTGACTTGTGAGAGCTGAAGGCTAATTAATTATAAACTAATGATTGCGTACATTAATTATTTTTTTGAACAGTACCTGTTCAGAAGACTACAGAAACAAGATTACCTCTTAATAAAGAGGAAAAGTTCCAATTGACTAAGTTCCCATGTTCCAAGTGTGAGTCACTTGGCATCATCATGCTTCTTTCACCATGTGATACGTTGGTGTTTTTACCTTTTCGAGTTAGTCAGTCAGTAGGCCGGAAGTAGACCAAAGCAGGAGTAGGCTACATATCTAAACAGGGTCCTTATTGTTTTGTAGTTTTAGTTGCTGGATCACTTGATCGTAAGAGAGCACGAGTGTGTGTGTGACTGCTTGCATGGGAAAGTATTCCTGTAAGTTTCCCTTTAAGTTTTGACTCCAAGGAAATGCAAGATAACTACACCAACTTATTTCCTAATCAGAAACCCTTTGAGCTTCCAGACTAGCAAGAACATTTACTTTTCAGTTTGTTTTACTTTCCTTATGACATATCTGATATTTTTGTGGTCATTTTCTTTTTGTTTTAGCTTGAGAAACACTTCTTGCTATTGATTTTGTAAAGGAAAAAAAATGTTGGAGAAAAAAAAAAGAATCACTTGTCTAGCTACTGCACTGATTGTATGGTCCTAAGTTTCTCTCTTTAAATCACACCTTTTTTTAAATTGAGGCCTTATTTTAGAAAGGGGGAGGGACCCATTTCTTTTTTCTCTTTTTTGTTTTTGAAATGACAGATGGAATCATAACTGATGTTGATTTTTGTTTTAGCACTTTCTCCGTTTGCATCTCATTTGTATCTTTATGAAAATATGTACTAGATCATATTTAAATGCTTGTATTTTTGTTACTTCTCTGCATTTGGGGGAAAATAAAGAATACCAACCTGACTCGTATTTGTCATTACGCCGACCAGATGCAACATTTGTACATATTATTTTAGTAAATTCATTCATAAACCCTTGATTGCTGAGAACTGTTAACATTTTATAACATGTCGCCATCTAGTGGTGACTTGTCAAATCAACAGGTCACGCAAGTCCTATAATGAAAGGAAAATGGACTGTTGGCCTATACAGAACAGAATATTCGTAGGCATGATTTTTAGAAAGATTTGTCAAACATATAAAAACACACCATTGATAGGCTACAACAGACACACTGTTGCATGTTTATTGAGGGCCAGGGGTCAAGCATAATGCGGTGCCTTTGTGTAAGTCTTTAACTTCTGTAACTATGAGAAGATAAATAGAGCATACACTTAAAGCATATGAAAGCAAGCTGCCAGAAAGAAGGACGTCACTAGTGACATTTGTCATGGGAATTGGAAACACATGCGCCTCAGAACAGCTTTATTATCTCGCGCAGCATAAACTGAAAAGCCCGCTGGCATTTCCTGAGAGATATGGACAATTTACATTTGAGAGGCTCGGAGAAGACAAAAACACATAGGCTACAGTACATACCAATATATATATATTTATTAGGATGAAGACATGTAGGCTAGACTTGCGAATCAGTATATTCATTTTAGGAAAATAAGTTAACCTGTATGTGCGTTGCTTAGGCATATTACAATTTGAGAATATAGTAATGAATGTAGGGCGCGGGAAGCAAACCCAGACCTCTGGCGTGTTAGGCAAACATCCTACACATCACGCCAATAGTGTTAATACACTTGGTGAGAATTGTAACATGGCTCATACACTGTAATTTATTTGAAATATAGAAAATATTTACAATTATATAAGAATCAGTGAGAGCCATATCAGTATTTGTACCATTCAATACAATACAAATACTGACGTATGTGTACCTGGCCTGCTAAAATAACCATCTTCCATATTTCTAACAAGTTCAAGGAACATCCAGTTGCAGTTACTCTCCGCGACACTAGAGAGCGGACCATATAAACTCCGCTCTGTTTGTCCCTCGTCAGCACAATACTTGGTCTTATTTTCTAAGGCCTGAAAGTGGGAGGTCCTTTTCCCCGCAGACTCCAACATGGTGAGCTGTGTTTCCGAACGATTCTCGCCAGAATCATCGTCAAACATCACTTTTTCTGAATATAATATCCCACATATAACTGTGATAATTTGAAAAGACAAACATTTGGCGATGGCTCGTCCCTGTATTGAAATAAGGACTTAAGTTTTGGTCTATGAAACGATATTCGAAAAAACGAATTATTTCACCATCGGCTAGCTAGCTAGTGTCAATTCTGCCCATTTGAACCACATTTTTCTGTTACCAATACTTTTACGTTCAAAAGTCTATTTCAAAAGTGTTTACCTGAGCACAAACTTTTTGCAGAGAGAATTGGGTCAACATAAACCCTGTTGTGTTTTTATTGAGTAGGCCACGGTCGGAATTGTCATTCAAGGACCGTGTAGGAAATGAATATATTGTACGCCGAACTCTGCTAGCCAGACAGGTCGCATTGTGTTTCGAATTAAACTGAGTTGTCTGTTGTTAGGCTGGAAGTTTAACTACATTAGTTGGGTTGACAAGTTATTTTTCTGGTTGCTAGGCACGAGGACCGAAGAAGCACCTGAAGCGCGTTGCAGCGCCCAAGCATTGGATGCTTGACAAGCTCACCGGAGTGTTCGTAAGTACATGATACTTCATACCTAAATTATAAAACCACAATGTTACTTGTTAGTTGCAGACTATCATGCCGATTATTAGCTAAATTGAGGGGCATATCTATGGCCGCGTCGCATAGGAACGACTAGTTCCTGCAAAGATGTTGGGAAATGCAAGATGTCAACAAGCTAAAATGGTGGGGTGACTTAACTCTCTTTCTTAATATTCTCTGGTGTATGGCGAACCACCTGCAACTGAACAGACCTTTATAAGACACACAAAGAAAGTATAGGCAATAACATGTTTGTTGAAAATTACTTGACACATTGATGTTTTAATTTTTATGTCTTCCTGTGTATACTTGTCTGCTGAACCAACGTGGTCTATAGCTGTCATTGTTTACTGCTCATATAGTAGTTAAAATAGCACATCCAATTTTATCTATGTAGGCGCCTCGTCCCTCCACCGGTCCCCACAAGCTGAGGGAGTGCCTGCCCCTCATCATCTTCCTCAGGAACCGTCTGAAGTACGCCCTGACCGGAGACGAGGTCAAAAAGATTTGCATGCAGAGGTTCATCAAGATCGATGGCAAGGTCCGCACCGACATCACCTACCCCACTGGCTTCATGGGTGAGTTGGGTTTAATGAGTGAGGAAGGGAAGGGATGAGTATGTTCTGAGGAAGGGAGAGGAGTATAGTTTGCAGTGATGTGACCTTCCCTTATTGACTTCATAGGGGAGAGGGGTGGAAGATGATAGGTGTGGGTGAAGGGAAATGAGAATGAAGTGAAGGACTAGAGGGAAGAAGGGGGAGGGTACTGTTCCACTCATTCACTCATTTCACCTAGCCCGTGACTAGAGCTGGAAACAAGAGCAATGAAGACAATATTTGGTTTTGATCAATGAGCTGAAAAAAATCTCACCAATACCTCTAAGAAGTTCTGAGCTCTGACTTAAAGTAGGGATGCATTTTGTAGTATTTGAGCAGGTTATATGACGTGTATCTCCTCGTTGCTGTGAAATTGCATATGTAAATGTTTCTCGTTGTGTGTCCCAGTCTAAGGATGGGATGTTGTTGTGATGAGCATATCACGTTGGATGCAAGGCACTGAACTGACCGAAGACTTCTTCTTTAAATATCTAAAGAGTTTTTCACTTAGCCTGATTTGGTAGATGGCACGCTTAGTGTTTGGGGTGAGTTTCATTTAGTTGTAGCTAGTCTGGGCTTTGGTGGTGTCTTGATCACGCTTGTCAAATTATTCCTCACTTGTTTTCTCATTTGGTCTTCATGGCTTCTGGTTAGATAAGTGCACAACACACCTCACATCAGATGGAGGGACATCTGTGGACCCACTTAAAGGAATTTAATCTCTTTTTGGATCTTCACCCATATCCTCCTAGGGGCTCAAGCAAACTTGTACACACACCAGTAGACATTCACTCTCATATTCACACGGTTTCTCAGGCACACATCTTCACATGTACCCCATTAGACTTTCATGCACACACCATCTTGCACGCACACACCATCTTGCACGCACACACACTTCTGTACGACTTTTATTCCTGCCAAGAGAGCTATGATTGTGTTGTGATTCATTTCCCGGGCTAGGTGAAACCTCACATTATGTAAATGCAGACCATGTAACACGTCTCCTTTAAGGCTAGCTCACACACTGCTGTTAGAACATACAGTGGGATTTTAGCCGAGCCATCTAATGTACAATGGAGTGGATTTGTCGCTGGACCATGCCCTCCCGCATTGGTGCACCACAAGGCTAGATCACATGCTTTGATGGAAAAACGGTGTGAGATGTTTTCCTCTGATACACAATTGAGTCTAGAGGATTTGTATAGTGCCCCTCTAGTAGTCTGATATTTTGCCTAGCTAACTGGTGTACAATGGAATGGGTTGTGTTGTGCTTTTTGTTAGTATCTGACCTGGGTGGTAGATGGGCCAGTAACCAAAAGGTTGCTGGTTCGAATCCCGAGCCGACAAGGTGAAAAGGAGAACTTGACCTTAATTGCTCTGTTGATAATGGCAGACCTTGGCCATGACCCCACTCTCCGGGGGTGTCGCAGGAGTGAGATATGCAAAAACAAATTTCCAGTTCACCTGTATTAATACACACTTGTACCTGTGTGAAATATGACGAATGTAAGCACCAACCTAATTATTACTATTATGAACGGACTAAATATTGTTGGGTTGACTGTCATTCAGTTGGTTTGACTGTCATTCTAACTACTGGTATCTGAAATGCGCAGTGTCATTTTGTTCCCAGTTATGAGAATTTGATCCTGACTGACTTTATTGAATTTGGTCTGATGCGTCCTATTTTGGTGTTGGCCTGTTCTGGATTTGATCATTGATATGAATGCGTGATGTCTGTCTGTAGATGTGATCAGCATTGAGAAAACTGGAGAGCATTTCCGTCTGATCTATGACGTGAAGGGACGTTTCACTGTTCACCGCATCACCGCTGAGGAGGCCCAGGTATGCCACGTTGTCACACATGGTTGCGAGTCTAGTTATTCACAGCTCAAGCCTGTCTTTTTAAACCAAGCAGTACAAGTACAATATGATCTTCTGTATGGAGGGAGCGATGAAGACAGTCTTTGGTTTTGATCAACGAGCTGAAAAAACCCTCACCTATACCTCTAAGAAGTTCTGAGCTCCAACCAAAATAATTGGATGAATCCTAATGTGAAAGGGTTACAAATTCAACCTTTTGTGTAAACGCCTGTCTGGCCTGGTTTCATTTGGAGTAGTTATGCCTGTTTATCACATTAGGATTTAGACTTCAAAACCAAGTGGGTAATCCATTTTTTAAAGTCATATCTTACATTTTACGTGTCAGCAGTAAAATGTTTTTGTACTATCAGCAGTTGACTAATGAAACATTCTAGTGGAGTTTCCCTTTTAATTAAGCATTTACACTTCCGAGTCTAGGTTTGGGAAGCCATGCCATAACAATCACTCACTCTCCCCCTCTCCTTCCCTCTAGTACAAACTGTGCAAGGTGAAGAAGAACCTCATCGGCACTAAAGGAGTCCCCCACCTGGTGACCCACGACGCACGCACCATCCGCTACCCCGACCCCCTCATCAAGGTCAACGACACAGTCCGCATCGACCTCGCCACCGGCAAGATCACAGAACACATCAAGTTCGACACAGGTAACATCACGGTTAAAAATATATACTTTTAAAGTGATTGAAAGGGAAATGTATACATGTGGGGAAAGGGGTCTTTAAGGTTTGCCTGATAGATTTTTGAAGTGTTACATATCAAATCTATTAAGTGTGCGGGGTGGTAGTAATGTTTGGCTTGTCTTGAATTTAGTCAAATTGAAAAATTGTTATAAAAGCAGGATAAGTTACAGTGCAGCTTGTTCAGTGCTGCCTGCACACATCAGCTAGTTTCCTACTATCCCTGTCTATCTTGCATCCCACGGCTGGCAGGGACCGTTGATCTCAGACACTTACACGGGCAGAGTAATTAAATTAAGATTTTGTGTAGTCTTGCTTATCCCATGGTAGAGGCGTTACATTTTCTTCAATGGTGAATGTAGAACTGGATTGTTGACTCATTTTGACACTTTGTAGGAAAAATAAATTGTGAAAAATGGTGGTCTGTTCATACAGCCCCTTGGATCCACTAAGCACCACCGTTGAAACTTTTTGCAGACTTGACTGATGCAAAGCAAAAATACTACCCAATCAAATTTGGCATACTTTTGAAGTACTGTCTTTACCCTCATCGCTCTCTCCCCTTTTGTCTCCCCTCTCTTTTCCCTGTAGGTAACCTGTGCATGGTGACCGGTGGTGCCAATTTGGGGCGTATTGGTATCATCACCAACAGGGAGAGGCATCCCGGCTCGTTTGACGTTGTACACGTCAAGGATAGCGCTGGAAACATCTTCGCCACCAGGCTTGGAAACATCTTCATCATTGGCAAGGTAAGTAGAGAAGACTCATACACGCGCACTCAAACACATACCTGCACATCCACACACACCTTCGCATACAAACATGAGCTATACTACACCCTGACGACACTGCTCATCCCCTCCATTTCTTGACACTCATGTAGTTGATCAGTACTCATGTGTGATTGTACGGAGGTAGAACAAAGCCAATGCTATGTCTTCGGTACCAGCGTGTTATTGTCTGCTGGTTCTATCCTCAATCGCTGGCACACTTGACAATGATGAACAGTAGCTTTACCAACCATCCCAAAACGACACTACTTCAGATTTGATAGGAAGTATGTTCTATAGACAGACCCGTTCAAGGGACAGTTCACCCAAATTACACAATTGGTCCTTACCATGTAAGCAGTCTATGGACAAGTTATGACAGCAATCCATGCTTTGGTTTAGTTTCCCTGGCACTGTTTCTACATGCTAATGTTTCAGCATTTGTGGCACAAATCCCATTTAATGTTAGCATTTTTGCACCTTTTCAAATCATCTGTAAGTGACTTTGAGCTTCACAATACATTTTAGTTCATCTATAAGTGACTTTGAGCTTCACAATACATTTTAGATCATCTATAAGTGACGTTGAGCTTCACAATACATTTTAGATCAATGGTCTCCAACCTTTCCTGGCATGAGAGCTCCTTTAAAAAATGAAACATGTTGAGTGTTGTTTTTCTAGCTTTCAAATGTTCATGTTCTCTTCCCTGTGTCTGTAATATACTGTGAGCTACTCCTAGGTGGGCTATGAGCTCGCGATCTACCTGTTGGAGACCCATGCTTTTAGATATTGACAGACGATTTGGACATAAGCGAAAAATGCTAATATCGGTCCTGCTAGCATTTGGAAACTGTGCCATGACAACTAAACCAAAGCATGGATTGCAGTCATACCTTTTCCATAGACTGCTGACAGGGTAAGAAAACATGTCATTTGGGTGAACTATCCCTTTAACACAAGTAAATACTACAGCCTGATCAATGTATCGGTCCCAAGCGTTATAGACAGGTTTTGGTTGTTTTTCATTTTTAATCCCCTCCCCAATTTTCAATCTTGTCTCATCGCTGCAACTCCAACAAGCTCGGGAAAGGTGAAGGTCAAGTCATGCGTCCCCCAAAACATGACCCGCCTACTCATGCTCTTAACACTCGCCAGCTTAACCCGGAAGCCAGCCCCACCAATGTGTTGGAGGAAACACGGTTCAGCTGGTGACCGGGGTCAGCCTACCGGCACCCACTTGCCACAAGGAGTCTCTAGAGCGCCATGAGCCAATTTAAGCCCTACCGGTCTAACCCGGACGACGCTGGGCCAATTGTGTGCTGTGCTATGGGACTCCCACAGCCCGAGAAATTAACCCGGGTCTGTAGTAATACCTATAGCACTGCATGCGATGCATTGCCTTAGACCGCTGTGCCACTCGCAAGGATGGTTTTGGTCTTTTTAGACTAACATCAGTATTTGTTACAGCTAAGATGAAATGTTCCTTTTTCCTAAGAATCAGCATTCACTTTAAATTGCATCATATTTTGCCCACTTACTTTTGACCACTTCCTGTGCCATGTCTGTAGATTCCCTCTTTACCGGCATTCTTTTGTAATATCTTCCGTTTACTCTCTCCCTCCCCCATCTCCAGGGCAACAAGCCGTGGGTGTCCCTGCCCCGTGGAAAGGGTATTCGTCTCACAATCGCTGAGGAGAGAGACAAGAGAATCGCTGCCAAGGCCGGCAGCAGCTAAGTCCTATATGTAGTTCTAGGCATCCTGGCTTTGAAATAAAAACAATGTTATTTACAACAAAATCCAACCCCTGACTTGACTATTGTTTTCCATGTTGTTGATTAGTGAATTATCGGGGTTGTAAAATTATTTGAAAGGGAAATGTATTTTGATGAAATGTTTATGTAGGTTTCTTGTCAACTAGTGAGAGGTGGATGAGTATTTTGTTACAATTAGGCCTGTTATTTACACAGGCTAGTGCTTATATGATCATCTCACTGAACATTACAGTATGTGCTAAGCATGTTGTGATAATTGCCATTTAACACTTCACATTCACTTAAACCAGTATTCGGGTCATTGTGTATATTGGCACTCAGTCTTTTATGAACATTGTCATGCACTGGAAGGTGTGGTTTGGGTGATGTGGTATGTTATTGCTGCTGGTCATTAGGGGGATGTCTTCCGTTTTTCACCTTGCAGAAGACCATGGAGAAGAGGGCTGCAAGCAGCAATGGTAGGGTTCAAGCTACGGCCCCACAGTGCCACCATCAGGACACATTGCCCTAGGGCACGCTACACAACAAAAATGTAAACGCAACAATTTAAAAGATCCTACTGCGTTAGTTAATATAGACACTGGTCAATTGAAAGAGGTATATTAGGGCCTAGTCTATGGATTTCACATACCTTAAAGAAGTAGGGGTTGTGGATCAGAAAAGCAGTCGGTATCTGGTGTTGCCGTCTGCCTCATACTGCACAACACGTCTCCTTCGTATAGTTGATCAGATTGTTGATTGTAGCCTGGAATGTTGACTCACTCCAATCGCTGGGCTGTTGCTGGAAATTGGCAGGAACTAGAACGCTGTTGTGCGCGTCAATCCAGAGCATCCCAAACATGCTCAATTGGTGACATGTCTGAGTTTGAAGGTCATAGAAAAACTAGGGACAGTTTCAGCTTTCAGGAATTGAGTACAGATCCTTGCGACATGGGGCTGCGCATTATGTTGAAACATGAGGTGATGGTGGCAGATGAATGGTGCGACAATGGCCCTGAGGGTCTCGTTACCTTTGTACATTTAAATTACCGTTCATGATTGTGTTTGTTGTCTGTAGTTTATGGGGCACTCTGTTCACAACATTGACATGTCCACACAATGCCATCTGCCCGGTACAGTTGAAACCGGAATTCATCTGTGAAGAGCGCACTTCTCCAGTGGCCATCGAAGGTGAGCATTTGTCCACTGAAGTTGACCCTGGTGAGGAGGATGAGCACACAGATGAACTTTGGTGAGATGGTTTCTGCCGGTTCAGACATTTTTCAGATGAACAAACCTGCAGTTACTTCAGCTGTGCCTTAGTGCCTGGTCTCCAACTATCTCCCAGCTGAAGAAGCCGAATGTGGAGGTCCTGGGCTGGCGTGGTTACACGTGGTCTGCGGTTGTGAGGCAGGATGGACTACTGCCAAATTCTCTAAAAGGACATTACAGGCGGCTTATGGTAGTCACAATTAACATTCAATTCTCTGGAAAGAGCTCTTGGATATTCCTGCAGGCAGCATGCCAAATTAACACTCCCACAAATCTTGAAATGGCTGTGGTGTGTGACGAAACTGCACATTTTAGAGTGGACTTTTGTCCTCAGCACAAGGTCCATCTGTGTAATGATCATGCTACACCTGTCAGGTGGACGGATTATCTTGACGAAGGAGAAATGCACACTAATAGGGATGTAAACAAATGTGTGCACAACATTTGAGAGAAATAAGCTTTCTGTGTGTATGGATCATTTCTCAGGAACTTTTATTTCAGCTCATAAAACATGGGACCAATACTTCACATGTTGCTAATGGTCAAACTCAAAATCGAACAGATTGAGCGATATGCTTTGATCTATTATGGACCCTTTTAACCCTAAGTGTCAATAAATACATTTTGACCCCAACTGGTCAAAAATGTCCATGTCCAAATATTATTTTGATCCTTCTGTAATTTTAGGAGTTTGTCAAGCAACTACTTACTGGACAAAAAACTATATACCATGATTTCTGTGTTAATATGGAAGAATTAAAAAATAATCTCTTGTATACTTAACTGAAAATGTAGACAACAGTAAATTTGTGATAAAAGCACCAAATTTGGCACCCTTACACTTTTCTTAAAGGGTCACTGTGTTAATGGGGTTTTTATTATATGTCCACACTACGGCATCGAAATAACACTGAAATAATGAAAATGATAGTGCCCTTTTTGTGTAAGAACTGGAATTTCCGCCTGTTCAGGAGTTTCTGCGCCAGATCATGACGTCACCATCTGATTTGATTATAATAGGCCAGTGACTGTTCATCTTGGTAAGGGGGTGGGCTCTAGACCATCCTATCAGCCAATCAAGGCTGTGCATGTACATTTATTTCCTAACTCCCACACAATCAGACAGCATTTCAATGTTCAAAGGAGGCTCAGGGAAATAAATGGTAAAAAAAAGGGAGTTTTTTTCATTAGCTCACAAAAAACTTTCAACATTGCAGAACCAATTTTGTTTTTTAAAAACTTTTTTTGTTGTTGAATTTTACCCCTTTTTTTTCTCCCCAATTCCGTGGTATCCAATTGTTAGTAGCTACCATCTTGTCTCATCGCTACAACTCCCGTATGGGCTCGGGAGAGACAAAGGTTGAAAGTCATGCGTCCTCCGATACACAATTCAACCAAGCTTCTTAACACAGCGCGCATCCAACCCGGAAGCCAGCCGCACTAATGTGTCGGAGGAAACACCGTGCACCTGGCAGCCTTGGTTAGCGTGCACTGCGCCCGGCACGCCACAGGAGTCGCTGGTGCGCGATGAGACAAGGTGTTTATTTACATAGTGAATCCAGAAGAAAAACAACAGTACTGCCATCCAAAGTATCCATTATGGGACAGCTCAAAACAATGCTGCCGCATCAACAGCTCAATCCAAAATGGTTCCCCCTCTTGAACTCTAAGAGAGGCTCCTTTTGTAGGGTAAGCCCCTCCCATTAGAACATAATAATGGGTTTCTCATGATACAATATACCAATATAACATTTACAAAATCACATCACTACTGACATGGTGTCTTTCAATATGCACATTTACATGAACGAGCCATTCGGGACAGGCACTACAAAGTCAGCCCAATTACCGTAGCTTGGTCCTTATCCCAGCATACCCGGAAGCAACAGAGATGAAGAGAGAGGAACAGAACCAAACAACGCGCTCATCCATAACATTGATAGGTACAATAAACGTTGCTTAAATTAAACATGAACGCTTGTCTGTAAATTCTTTATACCATAAACTGTTACAGACTGGAGGTAAGAATAAAGTGTGAAATGTATGTATTAAGATAGAGAAGTTAACTTGTGTGTCGACCCACATTGTTAATGTAGCTGATATGGCCAGTGACGGACTTCTCCGTCACAGGGAGCGTTTGACAGTGATAAGGGGTGGCATTTGACCGCAGACCCATTATGGACGCAGGCAATGAGGCAGTGATCGCTGAGATCCTGGTTGAAGACAGTAAGAGGTGTATTTGGAGGGCAGGTTGGTTAGGATAATATCTATGCGGGTGCCCGTGTTTACGTATTTTGGGTGGTACCTGGTAGGTTCATTGATCATTTGTGTGAGATTGAGGGCATCTAGTTTAGATTGTAGGATGGCCGGGGTGTTAAGCATGTCCCAGTTTAGGTCACCTAACAGCACGAGCTCTGAAGATAGATGGGGGGAAATCAAAGTTTACCGTTTAAACTCAGCTTCCCACAATAAGTTGGGTGAATTTTGGCCCATTCCTCCTGACAGAGCTGGTGTAACTGAATCAGGTTTGTAGGCCTCCTTGCTCGCACATGCTTTTTCAGTTTTCTATAGGATTGCCCACAAATTTTCTATAGGATTGAGGTCAGGGCTTTGTGATGGTCACTCCAATACCCTGACTTTGTTGTCCTTAAGCCATTTTGCCACAACTTTGGAAGTATGCTTGGGGTCATTGTCCATTTGGAAGACCTACTTGCGACCAAGCTTTAACTTCCTGACTAATGTCTTGAGATGTTGCTTCAATATATCCACATAATTTTCCTCCCTCATGACGCCATCTATTTTATGAAGTGCACCAGTCCCTCCTGCAGCAAAGCAGCCCCCGTGTGGGGGTCTTGCAGCCCCCGTGCCACCCCCGTGCTTCACGGTTGGGATAGTGTTCTTCAGCTTGCAAGCATCCCCCTTTTTCCTCCAAACATAATGGTCATTATGGCCAAACAGTTCTATTTTTGTTTCATCAGACCAGAGGACATTTCTTCAAAAAGTACAATCTTTGTCCCCATGTGCACATGCTTAGTGGCCATTCAGGTTATGTCAATATAGAACTCGTTTTACTGTGGATATAGATACTTTTGTACCTGTTTCCTCCAGCATCTTCACAAGGTCCTTTGCTGTCGTTCTGGGATTGATTTGCACTTTTCACACCAAAATTACCTTAATCTCCAGGAGACAGAACGCATCTCCTTCCTGAGCGGTATGACGGCTGCGTGGTGTTTATACTTGCGTACTATTGTTTGTACAGATGAACGTGGAACTTTCAGGTGTTTGGAAATTGCCCCCAAGGATGAACCAGACTTGTAGAGGTCTACAAAAAAAAAATTCTGAGGTCTTGGCTGATTCCTTTTCATTTTCCCATGATGTCATGCAAAGATTCACTGAGTTTGAAGATAGGCCTTGAACTTCATCCACAGGTACAAGTCCTAATTGACTCACATTATGTCAATTAGCCTATCAGAAGCTTCTAAAGCCATTACATAATTTTCTGGAATTTTCCAAGCTGTTGAAAGGCACAGTCAACTTAGTGTATGTAAACTTCTGACCCATTGGAATTGTGATACAGTGAGTACAAGTGAAATAATCTGTCTGCAAACAATTGTTGGAAAATGTACTTGTATCATGCACAAAGTCGATGTCCTAACCAATTTGCCAAAACTATAGTTTGTTATTAACAAGAAATGTGTGGAGTGGTTGAAAAACGAGTTTTAATGACTCCAACCTAGGTGTATGTAAATTTATGACTTTAACTCTTATCTGTTTTTTTAGCATTGGATGCATCGCAATCCACTGCATCAGCCAGTGTCGCACTTCCGCATCTGCGGTGAAAGGTTGCAGAGCTACATAGGTAATTGTCAGACCACAAGACGTCCCGAAAAGAAAGTAAACTTCCATAGCGTCCGAATGGTTTGACCTACAAACTATTATGACTCTGTTTTGCTCTATGACCCCCACAATTGTCACGGGAATCTTCTGAAGGTAACCGGTACCGTTTATTTTAAATGAATAGAAGTATGAAGTTAGTTTTGTGCCTACCCCCCAAAATGGTGTTAAATATGTTTAAATACAAATATATATTTCCTGAGTTTTTTTATCTCCTAGATTTAGGGCAGACACTTCAAAACCTTTTTTCTTGTGATTTATTTATTGACTCTCCTTTTTGCCATTTGTGAATGTGTTATTCATTGCTTTTCAATGGGCTTTAGTAGTAAAGGCCAAAATCTATATTTGATCAAATTATAATTTTTAGTATGTATCTAAAGGGTCCTAAAAGTCCAAATAAAATAGCTAAATGATCCATAGTTTGACAAAACAAAATACGCTATATAAGGTATGATTTCTTCTAAAAGAACCATCAGCAAATTTGAAAATGTGATGGAAACCAATTTGTATTTTTATTCGGTTCATGGAAATTTAACAGCAGTTATTTTTATGTGCACAATTTCATCAAGCACAGACTTTTATCCACAACAAGTCAATTTGATGGAAACATCTTTGGTGGGAACATGTGCATATTGTTTTTATGCAGGTTTTAGAATATTCGCATGAAAATCTGGGTCAGTGGAAACCTAGATATTAACTCAACAAAAATATTTATCTTGCAGTCAATATGCAGGTTTCCACTGACCCAGGTTTATTCAACAACAAAAAATGCTGCCAAAACAAACATTGTAACGTGTAATGGAAACGGCAGCTATAGGAGAAATGTTCTTAAGATCAACAACCTTTTATCCATTTGACAGGGGTGGATTTATCTTTTACATAACTTTCTTTATTGCGAAAAAAAAAAATGTATGACGGAAAGGTATTTTTTAAAAATAAGTTATGATTGCCGAATCATTTTGAAGGTTCACGGGGCACCTGATGTCATCACTTAACTATAAAGCTACACTCCACATTTTATTCTAATTATAAACTGTGTGGTTCCAGCCCTGAATGCTGATTGTCTGACAGCTGTGGTATATCAGATCGTATACCAGGGGTATTACAAAACATTTATTTTTACTGTTCTAATTACATTGGTAACCAGTTTATAATAGCAATAAGGCACCTCTGGGGTTTGTGGTATATGGTTAATATACCACGGCTAAGGGCTGTTTCCAGGCACGTCGTGCACAAGAACATCTCTTAGCCATGGTATATTGGCCATATATAATACCCCCTTGTGCCTTATTGCTTAATTATACCTATTCCTGAATGCTGATTGGTTAAAACCGCATTCCAGCCAGGGGTTCTATTGCACAAGTTACCACCGGCTAAATCTATGACATTAAAATGCCTATTTACTCTGTTCCATCTGACTTGTATTTTATTTCATCTTTATTTAACGAGGTCGGCTAGTTGAGAACAAGTTCTCATTTACAACTGCGACCTGGCCAAGAATAAAGCAAAGCAGTTAGACACATACAACAACACAGACTTACACATGAAATAAACAAACATACAGTCGATAATACAGTAGAAAAAGTCTATATATAGTGTGTGCAAATGAGGTAAGATAGAGAGGAGAGGCAATAAATAGGCCATGGTGGTGAAGTAATTACAATATACCATTTAAACACTGAAATTATTGATGTGCAGAAGATGAATGTGCAGGTAGAGATACTGGGGTGCAAAGGAGCAAGATAAATAAATAAATTCGACATGGGGATCAGGTAGTTGGATAGGATATTTACAGATGGGCTATGTACAGGTGCAGTGATCTGTGAGTTGCTCTGACAGCTGGTGCTTAAAGCTAGTGAGGGAGATATGAGTCTCCAGCTTCAGTGATTTTTGCAATTCGTTCCAGTCATTGGCAGCAGAGAACTGGAAGGAAAGGCGGAATCCACTGAGCGCAATCCCCTGTCTCATCAGCCCAGCCAAGCAATTTATAGACTTCATCTCCACTATAAAAAGCATCTAGACATTATCTCACATTTCTATTTGACTAACATTTAGTTTTCAACAGCGGATATTTGTAATATCCTTGCTCTCGGTCTTTCCGACATTTGCAACATTGTTTCAATATTCAAATTCGATCTCCAGCTGTCACATAGTGATGAACATGTCGGGAGTCGGAATGAGACAGACAGGCAGGCAGCTTTTCTCAGCCAGTCGAAATCATGAATCAGCATACATTTTTATGGATATTTACGAAGACATATCAATAGAAAACAGGTCAAATAAAACGATGTGCAGCCAGTTTGCAGTCTTTCCAGCTTCAGTTTGAAGTTATTGTTTTAGCTGTGTTGTTGGCTAGCTGTTCTGAACAACAGTGTTCTGACAAGAGAGCACATTTTCTGTACCAGGTGAAAACGCTCATCGTTAGCTCATTGTTATGGATGTATCCAAATAATTATCACTAGGAAACAGCTTAAACAAATGCATATGATGATACTTTGTTGTTATTCTGGCTGCACTGTTTGACGTGACTGTAAATTTGCTGTAGTTGGCTAGCTAGCTAGCAAGGGATAAGAACATTGCCAGCCAGTATGGCAATAGAATATTTAGAATGAACGACTGGGTCCCGTTCATAGATACAGAACAAAAATACTTCATGACTGGGTCGCATCTCTGGCAACCGAACCGATAGAATGAATGACCAGTTGGCTTGGGTAGCAACCCTATATATATGTACAGTGCCTTGCGAAAGTATTCGGCCCCCTTGAACTTTGCGACCTTTTGCCACATTTCAGGCTTCAAACATAAAGATATAAAACTGTATTTTTTTGTGAAGAATCAACAACAAGTGGGACACAATCATGAAGTGGAACGACATTTATTGGATATTTCAAACTTTTTTAACAAATCAAAAACTGAAAAATTGGGCGTGCAAAATTATTCAGCCCCCTTAAGTTAATACTTTGTAGCGCCACCTTTTGCTGCGATTACAGCTGTAAGTCGCTTGGGGTATGTCTCTATCAGTTTTGCACATCGAGAGACTGACATTTTTTCCCATTCCTCCTTGCAAAACAGCTCGAGCTCAGTGAGGTTGGATGGAGAGCATTTGTGAACAGCAGTTTTCAGTTCTTTCCACAGATTCTCGATTGGATTCAGGTCTGGACTTTGACTTGGCCATTCTAACACCTGGATATGTTTATTTTTGAACCACTCCATTGTAGATTTTGCTTTATGTTTTGGATCATTGTCTTGTTGGAAGACAAATCTCCGTCCCAGTCTCAGGTCTTTTGCAGACTCCATCAGGTTTTCTTCCAGAATGGTCCTGTATTTGGCTCCATCCATCTTCCCATCAATTTTAACCATCTTCCCTGGTCTGCTGAAGAAAAGCAGGCCCAAACCATGATGCTGCCACCACCATGTTTGACAGTGGGGATGGTGTGTTAAGGGTGATGAGCTGTGTTGCTTTTACGCCAAACATAACGTTTTGCATTGTTGCCAGAAAGTTCAATTTTGGTTTCATCTGACCAGAGCACCTTCTTCCACATGTTTGGTGTGTCTCCCAGGTGGCTTGTGGCAAACTTTAAACAACACTTTTTATGGATATCTTTAAGAAATGGCTTTCTTCTTGCCACTCTTCCATAAAGGCCAGATTTGTGCAATATACGACTGATTGTTGTCCTATGGACAGAGTCTCCCACCTCAGCTGTAGATCTCTGCAGTTCATCCAGAGTGATCATGGGCCTCTTGGCTGCATCTCTGATCAGTCTTCTCCTTGTATGAGCTGAAAGTTTAGAGGGACGGCCAGGTCTTGGTAGATTTGCAGTGGTCTGATACTCCTTCCATTTCAATATTATCGCTTGCACAGTGCTCCTTGGGATGTTTAAAGCTTGGGAAATCTTTTTGTATCCAAATCCGGCTTTAAACTTCTTCACAACAGTATCTCGGACCTGCCTGGTGTGTTCCTTGTTCTTCATGATGCTCTCTGCGCTTTTAACGGACCTCTGAGACTATCACAGTGCAGGTGCATTTATACGGAGACTTGATTACACACAGGTGGATTGTATTTATCATCATTAGTCATTTAGGTCAACATTAGATCATTCAGAGATCCTCACTGAACTTCTGGAGAGAGTTTGCTGCACTGAAAGTAAAGGGGCTGAATAATTTTGCACGCCCAATTTTTCAGTTTTTGATTTGTTAAAAAAGTTTGAAATATCCAATAAATGTCGTTCCACTTCATGATTGTATCCCACTTGTTGTTGATTCTTCACAAAAAAAATCAGTTTTATATCTTTATGTTTGAAGCCTGAAATGTGGCAAAAGGTCGCAAAGTTCAAGGGGGCCGAATACTTTCGCAAGGCACTGTATATATACACTGCTCAAAAAAATAAAGGGAACACTAAAATAACACATCCTAGATCTGAATGAATGAAATATTCTTATTAAATACTTTTTTCTTTACATAGTTGAATGTGCTGACAACAAAATCACACAAAAATTATTAATGGAAATCACATTTATCAACCCATGGAGGTCTGGATTTGGAGTCACACTCAAAATTAAAGTGGAAAACCACACTACAAGCTGATCCAACTTTGATGTAATGTCCTTAAAACAAGTCAAAATGAGGCTCAGTAGTGACTGCCAGGCTACTTCTGGCGAGCACATGGAGTGCTGTGCGGCCCCTCAAAGAAATGCCACCCCACACCATGACTGACCCACCACCAAACCGGTCATGCTGGAGGATGTTGCAGGCAGCAGAACGTTCTCCATGGCGTCTCCAGACTGTCACGTCTGTCACATGTGCTCAGTGTGAACCTGCTTTCATCTGTGAAGAGCACAGGGCGCCAGTGGCGAATTTGCCAATCTTGGTGTTCTCTGGCAAATGAAAAACGTCCTGCACGGGGTTGGGCTGTAAGCACAACCCCCACCTGTGGACGTCGTGCCCTCATACCACCCTCATGGAGTCTGTTTCTGACCATTTGAGCAAACACATGCACATTTGTGGCCTGCTGGAGGTCATTTTGCAGGGCTCTGGCAGTGCTCCTCCTGCTCCTCCTTGCACAAAGGCGGAGGTAGCGGTCCTGCTGCTGGGTTGTTGCCCTCCTACGGCCTCCTCCACGTCTCCTGATGTACTGGCCTGTCTCCTGGTAGCGCCTCCATGCTCTGGACACTACGCTGACAGACACAGCAAACCTTCTTGCCACAGCTCGCATTGATGTGCCATCCTGGATGAGCTGCACTACCTGAGCCACTTGTGTGGGTTGTAGACTCCGTCTCATGCTACCACTAGAGTGAAAGCACCGCCAGCATTCAAAAGTGACCAAAACATCAGCCAGGAAGCATAGGAACTGAGAAGTGGTCTGTGGTCACCACCTGCAGAACCACTCCTTTATTGGGGGTGTCTTGCTAATTGCCTATAATTTCCACCTGTTGTCTATTCAATTTGCACAACAGCATGTGAAATTTATTGTCAAACAGTGTTGCTTCCTAAGTGGACAGTTTGATTTCACAGAAGTGTGATTGACTTGGAGTTATATTGTGTTGTTTAAGTGTTCCCTTTATTTTTTTGAGCAGTGTATATATATATATTTTTTTATTTAAATATATTTTCCTTTATCTTTTTCCCCTAACCCTACCACTCCTCCCCTAATTGGAGTAAACTAATGGAGAACAACACTTAGGCTTCTACTTCCAGCAGAGGCGTACTATATACATTTTACGGACACAGTATATTTTACAATAGTTATCTTTTTAAATTATTTTTTATCCTTCAGCTACCCTCAACCCCTCCCATCTATCTCTGAAGACCATTCAGTTTTGATATTTACTTGCCATATATTTTATAGAGTTCCGAGACTGGATTGTGTTGAGGCACAATCTGGGGAAGGGTACCAAAAAAAATATGCAGCATTGATGGTCCCCAAGAACACAGTGGCCTCCATCATTCTTAAATGGAAGAAGTTTTGAACCACCAAGACTCTTCCTAGAGCTGGCCGCCCGGCCAAACTGAGCAATTGGAGGAGAAGGGCGTTGGTCAGAGAGGTGACCAAGAACCCGATGGTCACTCTGACAGAGTTCTAGACTTCCTCTGTGGAGATGGGAGAACCTTCCAGAAGGACAACCATCTCTGCAGCAATCCACCAATCAGGCCTTTATGGTAGAATGGCCAGACAGAAGCCACTCCTCAGTAAAAGGAACATGACAGCCCGCTTGAAGTTTGCCAAAAGGCACCTAAAGACTCTCAGACCATGAGGAACAAGATTCTTTGGTCTGATGAAACCAAGATTTGGCCTGAATGCCAAGCGTCACATCTGGAGGAAACCTGGCACCATCCCTACGGTGAAGAATGGTGGTGGCAGCATCATACTGTGGGGATATTTTTCAGCAGCAGGGACTGGGAGACTAGTCAGGATCGAGACAAAGATGAACTTAGCAAAGTACAGAGAGATCCTTTATGAAAACCTGCTCCAGATCACTCAGAACCTCAGAAAAGGGAAAAGGTTCCCCTTCCAACAGGACAATGACCCTAAGCACACAGCCAAGACAACGCAGGAGTGGCTTCGGGACAAGACTCTGAATGTCCTTGAGTGGCCCAACCAGAGCCCGGACTTGAACCCGATCGAACATCTCTGGAGAGACCTGAAAATAGCTGTGCAGCAACGCTCCCCATCCAACCTGAAAGAGCTTGAGAGGATCTACAAAGAACAATAGGAGAAACTCTCCAAATACAGCTGTGCCAAGCTTGTGGCACCATACCCAAGAAGATTCGATGCTGTAATCGCTACTAAAGGTGCTTCAACAAAGTGCTGAGTAAAGTGTCTGAATACTTATGTAAATAACATATTCCACATATTTTTTTCAAATAAATTAGCCAACATTTTTAAAAACCTGCTTTTGCTTTGTCATTATGGGGTATTGTGTTTAGATGGATGAGGAATTGAATCAATTTTAGAATAGTGCTGTAATGTAACAAAATGTGGAAAAAGTCAAGGGGTTTGAATAGTTTCCAGATGCACTGTACATCTTGTTATTTTTAGTCCCATCCTTCAGCTCCACTTAACCCATCACATCTTCCATATATTTTCTGAACCTTTCTATCTATTCTCATCGTTTCTAAAGATTGTAAAATACATGTTTTTGTTGTTGTTGGTAAGAGTATTATTATATTAGGGATCGATTGACTATGACTTTTCAAATCACCCAGCAGTGCTATTTACAGAGTTAGCTCCAGGTAAATGTTGCCATTCTTCAACTATTCCTGAACCTGTGACCAAAAACAAGCTACATATGGACAGTACAAAAACAAATTAAATAATGATTCTGTCTCTTTGCAGCAAAATCTGCAGAGCTGGGATGGTTGTATCCCCCATATATATTTTTAATTATTAATTTTATTTCACCTTTATTTAACCAGGTAGGCTAGTTGAGAACAAGTTCTCATTTGCAACTGCGACCTGGCCTAGATAAAGCAAAGCAGTGTGACACAGACAACAACACAGAGTTACACATGGAGTAAACAATAAACAAGCCAATGACACAGTAGAAAAAAGAAAGTCTATATACAGTGTGTGCAGAAGGCATGAGGAGGTAGGCAATAAATAGGCCATAGGAGCAAATAGTTACAATTTAGCAGATTAACACTGGAGTGATAAATGAGCAGATGATGATGTGCAAGTAGAGATACTGGTGTGCAAAAGAGCAGAAAAGTAAATAAAATAAAAAGAGTATGGGGATGAGGTAGATAGATTGGTTGGGCTATTTACAGATGGGCTATGCCCAGCTGCAGCGATCGCTTAGCTGCTCCGATAGTTGATGTTTAAAGTTGGTGAGGGAAATAAAAGTCTCCAACTTCAGCGATTTTTGCAAATCGTTCCAGTCACTGGCAGCAGAGAACGGGAAGGAAAGGCGGGCAAATGAGGTGTTGGCTTTGGGGATGATCAGTGAGATATACCTGCTGGAACGTGTGCTACGGGTGGATGTTGTTATCGTGACCAGTTAGCTGAGATAAGGCGGAGCTTTACCTAGCATAGACTTATAGATGACCTGGAGCCAGTGGGTCTGGCGACGAATATGTAGCGAGGGCCAGCCGACTAGAGCATACAGGTCGCAGTGGTGGGTGGTATAAGGTGATTTGGTACAAAACAGATGGCACTGTGATAGACTGCATCCAGTTTGCTGAGTAGAGTGTTGGAAGCTATTTTGTCGATGACCAAAGTCGAGGATCGGTAGGATAGTCAGTTTTGCTAGGCTAAGTTTGGTGGCATGATTGAAGGAGGCTTTGTTTGCGAAATAGAAAGCCGATTCTAGATTTGATTTTTGATTGGAGATGATTAATATGAGTCTGGAAGGAGAGTTTACAGTCTAGCCAGACACCTAGGTATTTATAGTTGTCCACATATTCTAGGTCGGAACCGTCCAGGGTGGTGATGCTAGTCGGGCGGGCAGGTGCGGGCAGCGAATGGTTGAAAAGCATGCATTTGGTTTTACTAGCGGTTAAGAGTAGTTGGAGGCCACGGAAGGAGTGTTGTATGGCATTGAAGCTCGTTTGGAGGTTAGTTAGCACAGTATCCAAGGAAGGGCCAGAAGTATACAGAATGATGTCGTCTGCGTAGAGGTGGATAAGGGATTTGCACGCAGCAAGAGCAACATCATTGATATATACAGAGAAAAGAGTCGGCCCTAGAATTTAACCCTGTGGTACCCCCATAGGGACTGCCAGAGGTCCGGACAACATGCCCTCCGATTTGACACACTGAACTCTGTCTGCAAAGGAGTTGGTGAACCAGACAAGGCAGTCATTAGAAAAACCAAGGCTATTGAGTCTGCCGATAAGAATACGATGATTGACAGAGTCGAAGACTTGGCCAGGTCGATGAGGACGGCTGCACAGTACTGTCTTTTATCGATGGCGGTTATGATATTGTTTAGTACCTTGAGCGTGGTTGAGGTGCACCCGTGACCGGCTCGGAAGCCGGATTGCACAGCAGAGAAGGTACGGTGGGATTCAAAATGGTCAGTCATCTGTTTATTAACTTGGCTTTCGAAGACTTTAGATAGGCAGAGCAGGATGGATATAGGTCTGTAACAGTTTGGGTCTAGGGTGTCACCCCCTTTGAAGAGGGGGATGACCGCGGCAGCTTTCCAATCTTTAGGGATCTCGGACGATACAAAAGAGAGGTTGAGCAGACTGGTAATAGGGGTTGCAACATTGGCAGCGGATAGTTTTAGAAAAAGAGGGTCCAGATTGTCTAGCCCAGCTGATTTGTACGGGTCCAGGTTTTGCAGCTCTTTCAGAACATCTGCTGGGGGGGGGGGGGGGGGGCTGTTGGCCGGGGTTGGAGTAGCCAGGAGGAAGGCATGGCTTTTTGACCGGGGAATGCTTATCTAAGATGGTGAGGAAATTACTTTTAAAGAATGACCAGGCATCCTCGACTGACGGGATGAGGTCAATATCCTTCAAGGATACCAGGGCCAGGTCGATTAGAAAGGCCTGCTCGCAGAAGTGTTTTAGGGAGCGTTTGACAGTGATGAGGAGTGGTCATTTGACCACGGACCCATAGCGGATACAGGTAATGAGGCAGTGATCGCTGAGATCCTGATTGAAAACAGCGGAGGTGTATTTGGAGGGCAAGTTGGTCAGGATAATGTCTATGAGGGTGCCCATGTTAACGGATTTAGGGTTGTACCTGGTGCGTTTCTTGATGATTTGTGTGAGATTGAGGGCATCTAGCTTGGATTGTAGGACTGCCGGGGTGTTAAGCATATCCCAGTTTAGTTCACCTAACAGAACGAACTCTGAAGCTAGATGGGGGGCGATCAATAAAAAAATGGTGTCCAGGGCACAGCTGCGAGCGGAGGGGGGTCGATAGCAGGCGGCAACAGTGAGAGACTTATTTCTGGAGAGGTTAATTTTTAAAATTAGAAGTTCAAACTGTTTGGGTATAGACCTGGAAAGTATGACAGATCTTTGCAGGCTATCTCTGCAGTAGATTGCAAATCCTCCCCCTTTGGCAGTTCTATCTTGACGGAAAATGTTGTAGCTGGGTATGGAAATCTCAGAATTGTTGGTGAACTTCCTAAGCCAGGACTCAGACACGGCAAGGACATCAGGGTTGGCAGAGTGTGCTAAAGCAGTGAGTGAAACAAACTTAGGAAGGAGGCTTCTGATGTTGACATGCATGAAACCAAGGCTTTTTTGATCACAGAAGTCAACAAATGAGGGTGCCTGGGGACACGCAGGGCCTGGGTTTACCTCCACATCACCCAGGGAACAGAGGAGTAGAATGAGGGTACGGCTAAAGGCTATCAAAACTGGTCGCCTAGAGTGTTGTGGACAAAGAATAAAAGGAGCAGATTTCTGGGCGTGGTAGAATAGATTCAGGGCATAATGTGCAGACAGGGGTATGGTGGGGTGCGGGTACAGCGGAGGTAAGCCCAGGCACTGAGTGATGATAAGAGAGGTTGTATCTCTGTATAAGCTGGTTATAATGGGTGAGGTCACCGCGTGTGTGGGAGGTGGGACAAAGGAGGTATGAGTGGAACTAGGGGCTCTGCAGTAAACTAAAACAATGATAACTAACCTAAACAACAGTATACAAGGCATATTGACATATGAGAGAGACATACAGCGAGGCATAAAGTAATCACAGGTGTTGATTTGGAGAGCTAACTAAGACAACAACGGGTGAGACAACAACAGCAAATCAGCTAAAACAACAAGTAAAATGGCGATGACTGGGCAGAGAGGGTGAGAGCCTGAGTTCGCGGCTAGGGCCGACAGATATTAAATAAATAAATAAACAGAATGGAGTACTGTGATTAATGGACAGCCCAGTGGGCATCAGCTATGTAGCCAAGTGATCATAGGGTCCAGCGGCAGCAATAGAAGGAACAGGGGAGCCGCGGAGTAGTCGCTACCACGCTATCACATGGGCAACACGGAGTTTAAAGTTAGTAGCCCGGGGCTAGTAGAAGCGTCTGCTCCGACGTCCGACAGGGGCCGGTGGAAGGCAGTATTTGTCGGCAGACCTGTCGTGGTGGTGCGGCGGGGCGTCGTGTCGAATAAGGATCCAAGCCAGATGGCGAAAGAGGTATTGTAGTTGTAGTAATTTAGTTTTCTATCCGGGAGATGTGCCTGGCTCACAGCTAACTGCTGCTAACTTTGGTGCAGGGGCGTTAGCCACAATAGCCACTCGGTAGCAGCGGTGATCCGGTGTCAAGGTCCAGAGCTTACGGCAAGGATCCGGTGGAGTAGTGTGTTCTAGCCGTGTTTGGGTGGAGTCCGGGTGAATAACTGAGTAGGCCGGGAGATGGGCCTCAGGGATAGCTTCGGTACTGGGTAACTCGGTGGGTGCTAGCTAGCTGTGAAGATCAGGAGAATGGTCCAGGGATTACGGCAGGAATTCGGCGTTGTAGTGGAGAGACAGTCCGTTACTGGTAGGCTGGCGAGTATTATCCAAGCTAAAAAAGGGCTGGTACCTGTGCAGAAGGTAAAGGCCGCTAGCAGTGGCTAAATAGCTTGTAGCTAATTAGCTGGTTAGCTTCTGATGGCTAGGTGGTTCTTGCTATAAGGTTTAAAAATTAAAAATAATAGCGGTTCCATATCACATTGGGTGAGGCAGGTTACCGGAAGGTATAATTGAACTAAAATGGAGGAGAGATTGAAAATACAATTTTAATATATACAAAAAAACACGAAAAAATACAAAAGTACACGAGAGGACGAACAAAACACGTCTGCACTGCTACGCCATCTTGGATATACAGTACCAGCCAAAAGTTTGGACACACCTACTCATTCAAGGGGTTTTCTTTATTTTAGCTATTTTCTACATTATAGAATAATAGTGAAGACATCAAAGCTATGACATAACAAATATGGAATAATGTGGTAACCAGAAAATTGTTAAACAAATCAAAATATATTTTGGATTCTTCAAAGTAGCCACCCTTTGCCTTGATGACAGATTTACATACCTTTGGAATTCTCTCAACCAGCTTCATGAGGTAGTCATCTGGAATGCATTTCAATCAACAGGTGTGCTTTGTTAAACATTAATTTGTGGAATTTCTTTCCTTCTTAATGCGTTTGAGCCAATCATTTGTGTTGTGAGAAGGTAGGGGTGGTATACAGAATATTTGGTAAAAGACCAAGTCCATATCATGGCAAGAACAGCTCAAATAGGCAAAGAGAAACGAAAGTCCATCATTACTTTAAGGCATGAATGTCAGTCAATCCGGAACATTTAAAAAACGTTGAAAGTTTCTTCAAGTGCAGTCGCAAAAACCATCAAGTGCTATGACGAAACTGGCTCTCATGAGGAAAGGAAGACCCAGAGTTTCCTCTGCTGCAGAGGATAAGTTCATTAGAGGTACCAGACTCAGAAATTGCAACCAAAATAAATGCTTCACCGAGTTCAAGTAACAGACACATCTCAACATCAAGGAGGTTCAGAGGAGACTGTTTGAATCAGGCCTTCATGGTTGAATTTCTGCAAAGAACACTACGAGTCCAAATTTGAGATTTTTGATTCCAACCGCTGTGTCTTTGTGAGACTCAGAGTAGGTCAATGGATGATCTCTGCATGTGTGAAGGAGGTGTGATGGTGTGGGTGCTTTGCTGGTGACACTGTCTGGGATTCTTTTAGAATTCAAGGCACACTTAACCAGCATGGCTGACATCCCATCTGGTTTGCGCTTAGTGGGACTATCATTTGTTTTTCAACAGGACAATGACTTAACACACCTCCAAGCTGTGTAGGGCTATTTGATCATGCAGGAGAGTGATGGAGTGCTGCATCAAATGACCTGGCCTCCACAATCACCCAACCTCAACCCAATTGAGATGGTTTAGGCTGAGTTGGACCGCAGAGTGAAGGAAAAGCAGCCAACAAGTGCTCAGCATATGTGGGAACTCCCTCAAGACTGTTGGATAAGCATTCCAGGTGAAGCTGCTTGAGAGAATGCCAAGAGTGTGTAAAGGTGTCATCAAGGCAAAGGGTGGCTACTTTCAACAATCTCAAATATAAAATGTATTTTTAATTTGTTTAATACTTTTTTGGTTACTATATGATTCCATGTGTGTTATTTTATAGTTTTGATGTCTTCACTATTATTCTACAATGTAGAAAAGAGTAAAAATAAAGAAAACCCCTTGAATGAGTACGTGTGCCCAAACTTTTGACTGGTACTGTATAACATTCTATTGGTTGCAAGAATTCTATATCATAATTTAAATTGAAAAACTCTAAGTTTTGAATCCAGCGTCATTTTGTGTATCAGTTCATAAACCATATGTCAGGGAATCAGTACATCGAAAATCTCTTCCCAACTATTTTGCAATCTATATGGCACAGCTGTCATTTTTTGGTCCTTAAATGAAACTGGTATATTTTTTTACTTACCGCTATTTTCTTGGGCTAATTTTGGTCTTTAATGTAGGGCCGACAGGCAAACTCCTTACTTTCTCTCTCTTCCACTTGCCTCTTCCTTCCATTTTTGCGGTAATGCTGCAATTAGTTGGTTGTAATGAATCCTGGAACATATTCCAGTCTGTGCTAGTGAAACAGTCCTGTAGTTTAGCATCCGCTTCATCAGACCACTTCTGTATTGGGCGCGTCACTGGTACTTCCTGTAAGAGTTTTTGCTTATAAGCAGGAATCAGGAAGATAGAGTTATGGTCAGATTTGCCATATGGAGGGTGTGGGAGAGCTTTGTGTGCATTTCTGTGTGTGGAGTATAAGTGATCAAGAGTTTTTTCGCCTCTAGTTGCACAGGTGTCATGCTAATAGAAATTAGCTAAGGTGGATTTCAGTTTCCCTGCATTAAAATCACTGGCCACTAGGAGTGCCACCTCTGAATAGCTTTTTCTCGTTTGCTTATGGCATTATACAGCTCGTTGAGTGCGGTCTTAGCGCCCGTTTGTGTTGGCAATTATACAGCTATGAAAAATAAAGATAAAAAGTCCACAGCTTATCATGAGGTATTCTAACTCAGGCGAGTAGAACCTTGAGACTTTGTTAATTTTAGAGATCGCGCTCTGAGATCGCACACCACTGGGCACAGATGTCAGTTCAACATCTACTTTTGATTTACATTTTGTTGAGTTGTCAACTAATGTGAATTCAACGTGAAATCAACAAAAAGATTTCACCATGTCATTGGATTTAGGTTAAAGATTGGGTGAGAAAAATACCAAATGCCCTCACGTTGATGACTTTTAGCAAATCCAATCAGTTTTCCACACTGATTCAACATCATTGCATAGAGTTTTGGGTCGAAATGACCAGTTTTTGCCCAGTGGGTATCAATACACGGTAATCTATACAAAAGATTGAGAGGAAACAAAGAGAGGATCCCACTTTGAGATGCACACACACTAACAGTTGGAGAGCGGGAAGGGCTCGGTGGAGAGTGAAGTATGCAGGAATGAGGTGGGCGACTCATGGTCCTCACGCACATAGGCGGGAAGGCAGGGCTGAGAGAAACCCCTAGAACTCTGAAATTAAATGACGGATCCCCAACCCTCAGCATCACTGCTGAACCATGGCCAGCAAGCTGGGTGAAACCCTATTGTATTTATTGGCGTTCGTTATTATTCCAGTTCTACATGGATTTGGTGAAAAAAATGCAAATTCCCGTGAAATAGTAAGACCAAGGAGGATGCAACCTTGCATGATGGTAAAGGGACAAATTATATGAGCAAAAAATATTCAATTTGATTTGGAACGATAAGCCAGACCAAAATTAAACGGGCCTATTCATATAATGAATATGAATTCGGAGGGCAGAAATGATGAAGTATTAAAGCAGTAGATGTCTCACTAAAGGCTTCAGTCATACAAAAGTTATACTTAGTAAGAATGTCTCACCCCATGTTTAAGAAGGGCATTTTTCTCTTTTATTCAGATTACAACCTCTCACTTTCGGTTAATTTAAAATGAAATAATCTCCAAAATATTGCTATTTTTAAAACAAGCCATAGAATGTTGGTTGCAATTTCAGTTTAATGCACCAGAAAAAACTAAACAAATATGACAACAAATAAACTCAAATATACAAATTGATAAAGCATTTTCTTTTTGACTTTGAAATGAAATCTTTGTAAATTATATAATAAATAGGACTGGTAGAGTTATGTCACACATGCAGCTAACAAAAATATGTACATATCCCAACCAGAAGCCATGGATTACAGAAAGCATCCGCACTGAGCTAAAGGCTAGCACTGCAGCTTTCAAGGAGCAGGAGACTAATCCCGACGCTTATAAGAAATCCCTCTATGACCCCCGACAAGCCATCAAACAGGCAAAGCCTCAATACAGGACTAAGATCGAATTCTACTACACCAACTCTAATGCTTGTCGGATGTGGCAGGGCTTGCAAACTATCATTGATTACAAAGGGAAACCCAGCCGTGAGCTTCCCAGTGATGCGAGCCTCCCAGATGAGCTAAATGCCTTCTACGCTCACTTCGAGGTAAGCAACACTTAACCATACATGAGAGCACCAACTGTTCCGGACAACTGTGTGATCATACTCTCCTGAGCCGTGACTAAAACCTTTAAACAGGTTTACATTCTCAAGGCCGCAAGTCCAGACAGATTACCAGGACACGTACTCAGAGCATGCGCTAACCAGCTGACAAGTGTCTTCACTGACATTTTCAATCTCTCCCTGACCGTCTGCAATACCTACGTTTTTCAAGCAGACCACCATTGTCCCTGTGCCCAGGAATGCCAAGGTAACATGTCTAAATGTCTATCGCCCCGTAAAACTCTGTAGTGTTGAAATGCTTTGAAAGTCATGGCTCACATCAACACCATCATCCCAGTCAACCTGGACCCCCTGCACCCCTGGACCCACAAGACAGCTGATCGTCGACTACACGAAACTGAGGGCCGAGCACGCTCCCATTCATATCAACGGGGCTGTTGTGGAGCGGGTCAAGAGCTTCAAGTTCTTCAGTGTCCACATCACTAAGGATCTATCATGGTCCATACACACCAACACAGTTGTGAAGAGTGCACGACATTGCCTCTTCCTCCTCAGGAGGCTGAAAGATTTGGCATGGGAACTCAGATCCTCAAAAAGTTATACAGCTGCACCATTGAGATCATCCTGACTGGTTGCATCACCGCTTGGTATGGCAACTGCTTGGCATCTGACGCAAAGCGCTACAGAGGGTAGAGTGCATACAGCCCAGTACATCACTGGGGCCGAGCTCCCTGCCATCCAGGACCTCTATACCAAGCGGTTTCAGAGGAAGGGCCCCAAATAATTCTAAGACTCTAGCCACCCAAGTCATAGACTGTTCTCTCTGCTACCACACGGCAAGCTGTACCAATGCACCACGTCTGGAACCAACAGGACCCTGAACAGTTTGTACCCTCAAGCCGTAAGACTGCTAAATAGTTAGTTAAATAGTTAACCCAATAGCTACCCTTTTTGCACAAACTTTTTTTGACTCATCACATACGCTGCTACTGTTCATTATCTATCCTGTTGCCTAGTCACTTTATTCTTAGTTACATGTGCATATGTACCTCAATTACCTCGTAACCCTGCACATCGACTCGGTACTGGTACCCCATGTATATAGCCATGTTATTCGTTACTCATTCTTTATTTATTATTACTTTGAATACTTTTCTATTATTTTTTTAGTTTGGTCACCTCATCCCTCCCTCCCTCTCTCGCTCTCTTTCCTTCCCTCTAACTCTCCCTCCATCTCCTGTTCAGGTGGCTGGTCACCTCATCCCTCCCTCCATCCCCTGTTCCTGACGCCTCCAGAAGACCATATGGGCACTGCTGAGATACGGCCTGTTCCTCCCACTGTACTTGGCCTGCCCTGTACACTCACCTAGAGAGGCAAGTGTGTGTGTGTCACTGTGTGTGTCTGTGTGAGTGTTTGTGTCACGGTCTGTGTGTGTGTGTGAGAGAGAGTGTGGCGCCATGTTTCTCCCACAGTACTTAGCCTGTAGACTCACCTCGCCACCGCGCACCACAGCAACACACCCTGCAGTAGAAAAATAGTGTGTGTGTGTGTGTGTATGTGTGTGAGAGAGATTGTGTGTGTGTGAGAGAGTGTGTATGTGGTGTGTGGTGGTGATGGGGAGGGGGACATGGATGGGAGGACAGGACACAACATGACTGTGACTGTATGCTCTCTGAGACACCGCTACAGCAATGTCCTTGGCTGGTTTATGTTAGGGACAAGAATTGTGTGTGTGTGTGTGTGGCTAGATTTGAGAGGGAATGAATATCTTCAGGCTTGTAGATTGATGTTTACGAGGTTGTTTGGAGGAATATGTGTGTGCATTTGTTTGAATAAAATCTATTTTTCTTAACTTTGTCTAGTCAGAACTGTATTCCTGTGAGTGACTTATCATTCAACTCCAGCATTCTTTTACCTGACACCTACTTCCTTTTACTGACAGTTGAACCATTTGAATGTTCTTATCACAGGTTCGGATCTGCTTTCAATCATTCCAAAACTTTATTGACATTTGTTTTCCTGGGACGAGCATGTTTCATGAAGGATAAGTGATACACGGAAATCTCCTTCTCTCTTTTGAGATGCAGACCTGTACACAGTCACACACACACACACACACACACACACACACACACACACACACACACACACACACACACACACACACACAGTTGAACTGTGTAATGTGAGCTTGGCCAGGCTCCTGCGTGGTTCTGGTCCTGGCTGCATCCCCCTTTTGAGCAGAAAGAAAACAATCACTTTGACGTGAACAGAACAGAACTAGGCTACACCAGAGACCCAGTTGGCTTTAGACCAGACCTGGGTTCAAATGCCATTTGAAATCTAGCAGATAATTTTGAGCATTTTTCCTCTTGCTTGCCTGGAATGCCAGGTGGGTGGGGTTCACAGGCTTGATACTATTCTATCGGTCCATTAAGCCAGGCAAGCTCAATCGAGCACAGATAAAGTATTTGAAATGATTTCAAATAGTATTTGAACCCAGGTCTACTTAAGAGCGGTATATTTGGCAGAACGTAATGCTAGGAATAATGAGCCATGAAAAAAACAAGGAAATAACTTGCACTAAAAGCAAAATTATACTTTGAATGAGAGAGAGGAAGGGGAAGAAAACGAGGAGGGGATGGAGGGATTCTGGAAGAGTGTTTGAATTCATGTTTGATCAGTGTTTCCTAACTCTGGTCCTTCAGTACTCCCAACAGTACATATTTTTGATGTGGCCTCGGACAAGCACACCTGATTCTACCTGTCAACTAATCATCAAGCCCTGACGTGCATTCAGTTCGCTCGAACGACACATTTCCCCAAAACATTCTTGTACATTCTTGAACAGACTTTGAGGTACGTTTGCTCCTGTTTGGTGGGTTTGGCGAGGTGTGGCTTGAAGCAATGAGTGGTGTATTTAAAGGGCAGTGGCCATGCTGAAAGCATTCCCCAACCCACAACTCAACCCCTCCCCGTTTTTCAACTGGTCGTTCAGTACAGCGCCGTTTCCGTTCAATCAGTGAAGTGGGTTGGGCGGGCCGCGAAACAATGAGGGGATTCTATTAAGCTGGCCCGGGTAGGCGTAGTTTGCAAAGGGTGAAAAGTGATTGCATTCATTTTGGAAGCGTGCTGCCTCCCGTGTATGAGCCGGCAACCCCATTCTGTCCGGCAGTGAAGTCTGCTCAAAACCAAAGTGAAGTAGGTTAGCGTGTGGAGTAATAAGTAGGATTCTGTGTGCAAAAGTGATTGCTTTGGGGGGAAAAACGCTTTATCTGCCTACCCAATGGAAATCATATTGGAAATTCAAACATCTATTTTATATTTCTGAACTATGGATCATGCTGCCTTGTTGACAACATAACCGGAGCGGCGCAGATTGTTGTTCGTTTTCGGCAGAGCGCTCCTCCCTCACTGGCTTCAGCTGGTCACGTGACGGGCCACAGGCTGGTTCAACCCGGGCCATCTTAATAGAATGCTGCCAACGGACACAATCATGGAAGGAGGGAGAGAGAGAGAGGGGGTGGAGGAAAGAAAGGAGGGGAGGAGTTGGTGACAGATGTTTCCAATCAATTGCTTCCATCATGTGATGGACGGATGAACGGACTGTGTGTGTGTAACTCAAATCAGCAGCCACGAAAAACATCCCCCCGATAAGATTAGTGTACATGACATGGTGCTGTATCAGTTAGCCTACCTTCTCTTTCCAAGAACGATCTCTTTCCCTCTCCACCTCTCTCACTCTCTTACCTACCTCTCTCTCTCTCTCTCCACCTCTTTACCTCTCTCTCTCTTCCTCTTTCTCCCTCCTTTTTTCTGAGTCATCTCTATCTCCCTCCCCACCCCCGTTCCTCCCTCTCTCTCTCTCTCCCCACCCCTTTCCTCGCGCTCTCTCCCCCCCTTTCCCCTCTCTCTCTCTCTCCCCCCCTTTCCTCGCTCTCTCTCTCTCTCCCTCTCCCTCTCTCCCTCAATCCCTTCTAACCAAGACACAGACAGACTGCACTAGTGGGCCAAGTCCATGGTTGGGTGGGGTGGCTATGGCTGTGGGAGGCTGGGACTGGGGGGGGGGGGTGTTGAGGGGGACCAGATGTGCTCCTTTAGTATAGGAGGGGTGTGTTCACAGTTGACATGGAGAGGAAAAGGGAGTAGAGAATTGAGAGTTGGCGTTGAGAGAAAGCGTGTTGGTCAGAGCGAGAGAGGGGAGAGAAAGAGAGGGGAGGAGGGGGGTGACATAGAGAGAAAGGTTCTCTCCGTGGACAGTTGCTGCAGTGTGTGCCCTAAACATGGGTGTATTATTTCCAACTTCTCTCTGTGCTTGTCCAACTACAGTTGTGAAAACTCCCCTCTGCCCCATCCTGCTTATTATTCTGTCACACAGAGAGAGAGAGAGAGAGAGAGAGAGAGTCAGAGAGAGTCCGAGAGAGCGAGAGAGTCAGAGACTCAGAGAGAGTCAAAGAGAGAGAGAGTCAGAGAGAGACAGTCAGAGAGTCAGAGAGAGAAATAGTCAGAGGGAGAGAGGGGGAGCGAAAAGGAGAGTTGGAGAGAGAGAGTCAGAGAGAGGGGGAACGAAAAGCAGAGAGAGTTGGAGCGAGAGAGTCACAGAGAGAGGGAGCGAAAAGGAGAGAGAGTCAGATTGAGAGAGACTGGGGTTATATTGGTCTTTGGGTCAGTATTTTCCCTGAATAGGGACAAGTGTGTGTTCATGCATGTCTGTGGACAGAAATGTGATAAGAATGACAAGATGGTGAAACAGCATCCTCAGAGCAACAAAAAAGTGGTCCAATGCAGGTCACGTGGCAAGATAGATAGATAGGATGCCTCTCTTTATAATCGGCCCAAGTTAAAATGGAATAAAACATGTTTCTAGAATCACAGGAGGCTGGTGAGGGGAGGATGGCTCATAATAGTGAATAGAATGGTATCAAACACATGGTAACCATGATGTGTTTGATACTATTCCATGCACTTTGTTCCAGCCATTACTATGAGCCCATCCTCCCAAATTAAGGTGCCACCAGCCACTTGTGCCAGTCAAATAGGCTAACCTACAAGTTCCAGAGTATCTGTGCAAAGTGCAAGTTGGGGTGAAGTCTTGACCGATGTCTTCAGAACAGAACAAAACAGAGGGGTTGAGGTTTGATTCCTCCTCCTCCCCGCAGCAGGTTTCGCTTTGGGAAGACCAGAGACAAGCCTATTGCCAGCCAGCCTACTGTTGCGCCGATGCGGAGAGCACCGCGCGGTGGACAGTCAATCGCAATGCAAAATATGAACGCACTGTAGGCTTCTACGGTTCTTCTTCAACAACAACAACATAGTTTTCCGCACGGAGAGCACGCTTCCTTACTGCTATAGGAGGATTTTTTTCCGGTTGGGTTTGCGCGTTTGGAGTGAAAATGCCCTTCTGCAAGCGCACAATAGTTCCCAAGGATGTCTGTAAAAACGACGCGAAGAGGCAAACTGCGATTTTCGGGGACTTGGTGGACGTTTGCGGGTTCACTCTATGTTCGGTGCTCCGACAGCTCTCGGATTTATCCCGGCACTCCGTCAGCATCTTGGAAGAGCTCGAGGGCGAGCTCGTGTCTATCTGTCACCGGTCGGGCACGCTCGAGGGCAAAGTGATCCGTTTACAGCGACACATCGCTGCGCTCGCCAGTAAGCCACCGCCAAAGAGTAAGAAAAAGCACACTGTATAATTTTCTATGCAACTCACTTGTGTGGTGTGGTCCGTGTGAGACTTGCAACTCACTGAGGTCAACTTGAAGTTGAATGTGTGGGAGAGGTATTCAAAATCGACAGTTCGAGGTAACTTGGGGTGGGAGAATAGAGGAATGTCAATTTATTGTGAAAAGGTGGATCACGTCAATGCGTGCGTTCCTTATGGCTGCTTATGACCTACCATTCTGCAGATTTCAATGGCTGTTTGCAAAGTAGGCCTTAGGACTAGTGCGTTGTGAACAACATTAGCGTGAGCAACAATGTGGAATTGGCGGTTCGCCTTTAAAATAAAAGTTCCCAATTGAAACGGATGCAAACGGATAAAAATTGTGGAATCATGTCACAATTGAGAAGGTAGAGAAGGTTGGAGTGTTATTATATAAATGAAACAAAGGACAATCAGCACATTTTACACAAAAAGTAAAAATCAGTGTAAATCGCAGTGTGGCTGTATAGACTTCAGAAATGCAACGGGGGTATGTTTGTTGCATTGTACAGCCTTACCTATGGATATTTGGGTCCATGAAATAGGGTATCTGCTTACTCCGTGACATCCACAGATTACAATTCTAAAGAGTTTACACAAATATTAGCCTCATAGTTCTTATTACGGGACTCTGAAACCACTGTGAAATGAGCAACATTGAACTCACCAGTCAACCTATGTGTATTGAACATTCATATTGCAATATCCATGAATGGATTTATCAGCCTACTCAGTGACAACCACAGAACACAGCTATGTAGAGTGTACACAAGTGTTAGCGTCATAGTCCTTATTGAAGGAATTGAAATGAATATACCGCTTGTTGTGTTGAATATCAGTGTGAAAGACAAAACACCTTAAAAACATTTATTTGCTTACCCTGTTTGCTTCAAATGAAATGAAATGAAATGCCTTTCCGTACTAGACTTCAGTTGAAAAGTCAACTCTTTCAAAGACTAATGTAAACAATGATTGACTGGCATAAAGATCATCCCAAGGCCTGCGTGTACTTGTGCCAAAATATGCATACACACACTAAACGGTAAAAAAATATATATATGTTTGAAGCAAAATAGTGTTTTTTTTAGACAGAACTGCAAACTTCAAGGAGTAGACCAGGCCATTCAAGGAGTTGGTCTGATGGTGCCCGCTGATGTCATCGTACTCCCCCTTGCCTCCCCCTTGTCCCACTGAATTTTGTGGCGATTTCCCACAGTTAAAGAGCTTCGATGCTAATGTTTGTGTAAGCTCTTTAGAATTGTAATCTGTGTGTGTCACTGAGTAGGCTAATACTCCATTTCATGGACCCAAGAGCCATAGGTAAGGATGTACATTGAAATAGAAGTATGCCATCAATGCAATTCTGAAGTCTATCATATTTTGTTTAACATTATCTAGTCCAATTGTGGCCTGATTCCACTATTTTCATCCGTTTGCATCAGTTTCAATAGGGGACTTTTATTATGAAGTCGAATCGCCGATTCCACTGTTCTTGATCACACTAATGTTGTTCCCTCCTTCCTTGACGGTACTTGTATTTTTAACCATCTACTCCAATTCCATTCATGTTACAAAACAGCATTGACTTTGTTTGTAAAGATATGGATAGAAAAGGTATGGATGTAAAGGTGTGGATAGAGTATCCCAGTATCCCACAATGTTATGTCCCAGTAAAAACGGGCTACTTTGTCGCCAACTCACTGGAGCGCGACACACGCTACATGCCTAGTTACGAACATCGAGTGCATGATTACAGATTTAGATTTCACACCGGATAATGATGTCTTCGAAAACGTGACAAGGACAGAGTCACTGATAGACGGTACGCTGATTCAAATAGAGAGAGGCGTACGCGTATGTTTGGAGGCGAGGTGAAGATGAACACGAGATAAAGCGTCCCAAATGCCACTCCACGGGCCCAGGTCAAAAGTAGTGCACTATGGGGAATAGGTTGACATTTGGGATGAAACGCTTTGCAGCTGTTCTGCCCGGAAGTTGAGAAACATGTTTTTGTCTCTGCCCTCTTGGCTTGAGGACAACCAAACCAAAGTGAGGTGACAGGCAGCTCCTAGAGACTAGAGAGACAGAACACATTGTCCAGAACATGACAAAATATTTCCTGTGAGAAATATATTGGAAGTTCAACAGCTCTCTCTAGAAACGACCCGTTTGAATGTTATGCGGTTGTAATGACATGACACAACAATGAACATGACACGATAAAGGAAAAAAAAATGTTGTTTCCTGTGAGAAAGCCATTGTAAGTTCAGCAGCCCTCAGTTGGAGAGTGGAACCTCAGTAATGATGGAGTCTGAGAGAAACTCAGGCTACAGTTTTTATGTGATGCTTCCGGTTGTAATAACAGTACTACCACAGTTCAGAAGTACCATGGCAAATCAATGGCGGCACACTTATGACTCACTTAGTTGTTATGTCAGTTGTTATGGCAGACAAACGTTGTGCTGAAGACCCAAATTTGCAACATTGACTGGAGGTCTGCAACATACTTTTGTGTATGTAGTGTCTGTGGGCACCCCTTCAAATGAGTGGATTCAGCTATTTCAGCCACACCGTTGCTGATGGGTGTATAAAACCGAGCACACAGCCATGCAATCCCCATATACAAACATTGGCAGTAGAATGGCCTTAATGAAGAGCTCAGTGACTTTCAACGTGGCACTGTCATAGGAGACCACCTTTCCAACAAGTCAGTTCATCAAATTTCGGCCCTACTAGAGCTGCCCCGGTCAACTGTAAGTGCTGTTATTGTGAAGTGGAAACGTCTAGGAACAACAGCGACTCAGTCGCTAAGTTGTAGGCCACACAAGCTCACAGAACACATGACACGCAAAAATTGTCTGACCTCGGTTGTGAAACTCACTACTGAGTTCCAAACTGCAGCTGGAAGCAACGTCAGCCCAATAACCGTTCGTTGGCAGCTCCAGGAAATGGGTTTCCATGGCCGAGCAGCTGCACACAAGCCTAAGAACGTCATGTACAATGCCAAGCGTCAGCTGCAGTGGTGTAAAGCTCGCTCCATTAGACTCTGGAGCAGTGGAAATGCATTCTCTGGAGTGATGAATCACGCTTCACTATTTGGCAGTCCGACAGACAAATCTGGGTTTGGCGGATGCCAGGAGAACACAACCTGCCCGAATGCATAGTGCCAACTTTAAAGTTTGGTGGAGGAGGAATAATGGTCTGGTGCTGTTTTTCATGGTCCGGGCTAGGCCTCTTAGTTCCAGTGAAGGTAAGTCTTAACACTGCAGCATACAATGACACGATTCTGTGCTTTTGTGGCAACAGTTTGGGGAAGGCCCTTTCCTGTTTCAGCATGACACTGTCCCTGTGCACAAAAAGCTAGGTCCATACAGAAATGGTTTGTCGAGATCGGTGCGGAAGACCTTGACTGGCCTGCACAGAGCCCTGACATCAACCCCATCGAGCACCTTTGGGATGAATTAGAACGCAGACTGCGAGCCAGACCTAATCGCCCAACATCAGTTCCCGACCTCACTAATGCTCGTGGCTGAATGGAAGCAAGTCCCTGTAGCAATGTTCCAACGTCTAGTGGAACGTCTTCCCAGAAGAGTGGAAGCTGTTAATTAAAGCAGCAAAGGGGGGGGGGGGACCAAGTCCATAATAATGCCCATGATTTTGGAATGAGATGTTTGACGAGCAGGTGTCCACATATTTTTGGTCATGTAGTGTACATTGAAGAATCTTAAGGGGCATTCCCATTGAAAAGGACCCATGAAGGGCCTCCCGGGTGGCGCAGTGGTTAAGGGAGCTGTACTGCAGCGCCAGCTGTGCCATCAGAGTCCCTGGGTTCGCGCCCAGGCTCTGTCGTAACCGGCCGCGACCGGGAGGTCCGTGGGGCGACGCACAATTGGCCTAGCGTCGTCCGGGTTAGGGAGGGTTTGGTCAGTAGGGATGTCCTTGTCTCATCGCGCACCAGCGACTCCTGTGGCGGGCTGGGCGCAGTGCGCGCTAACCAAGGTTGCCAGGTGCACGGTGTAGCCTCCGACACATTGGTGCGGCTGGCTTCCGGGTTGGATGCGCGCTGTGTTATGAAGCAGTGCGGCTGGTTGGGTTGTGTATCGGAGGACGCATGACTTTCAACCTTCGTCTCTCCCGAGCCCGTACGGGAGTTGTAGCGATGAGACAAGATAGTAGCTACTACAACAATTGGATACCACGAAATTGGGGAGAAAAAGGGGTAAAAATTTAAAAAATAATGATAATAGGACCCATGAGCACCAACATGTGAAGTTCATAGGAGCATGTACAACTGTCATGTCAAATGAAAGCTAAGATGCTATGTATTTGGGAAATGAAGGCATAGATACATTTTTCAACCATTTTCAAAACTAGGCATATGTAAAGGCTTTGATTTCTGGATAAACAGATAGAAAAGGGGTCTTAGAAAACATTACCAGAAAAAGTATTAAAAAGTATTAGACATACACTTCTATTTAGTTTAGGAGAAATTGCTTACCTTTCTGTAAGTTTAAGAAATATTGCCTTGTGCCTTGTAATTCAGTTACCAAAATCCCACATATCTTTAAGATATTTCCTAAATTCTCTCCCTCATGAGGTAATGGTAGATCTATCAAATAGTTATAGTTATTTTACTGATATCAATTTTGTTTATGAATTGTTGAGTGATTAAAACTCATAATTCCGTAACAAAATTGGTAACGGAATTACCCAAAAATCAGTAACGGAATAACTGCAACTGAATTGGCTACAATGGGAAATGATAATTGTCACAAACCACAGTTACCGTCCGCTGGCATACTGTTATGTTCAGCTCAAACATTTTTCCGTTGTCTTTCTGTCATCTGGTGGTCAAACCAAGTGTTAAAAACAGTCTTATGTCAGAACAACTACCTACCTCTCTTATTCCCTATCTCTCTGTCTGGTTCTCACTCTCTAGTTTAATGTCACCTCTCCCAGCTCTTACTGACACCTACCCATGAGCCCCCTCTCTTTCCATTTACTGTAACCAGCCTCCTCACCCACGGAGCACCGACCGACACCGGACGTCCACGCACGTTGAAAAGTAGTTGACATTTGGTCAGTCCACCCTGGACTTAATGTTAACGTCCACAGACGGACCGAATTGGACCAAATCTGAACCTTTGATAGACGTTTGTTTGACAAATTTGGATAGTACAGTAAAGAATAATATATTACAGTAGAGTACAGTATATTGTAATATACAGTACTGAACTATACTCTTCTTTACTGTACTGAATTATACTGTACTATACAGTACTCTACTGTACTCTACTGCACTCTACTCTCTCCTACTCTGCTCTGCTGTGCTGTATTGTATTGTACTGCACTGTACTGTGCTTTGCTGAGCTGCGTTGTGATGTCCAAACTTGTGAAACATGAGGAGAAGTACATTCATATCCATAATTATGCATTTCTGTGGAGTACAGATCAGGGACCAATGATGTAATAACGTTACCGGGTGTAAATCCACTTAACTTATTGCAGTTCAATAACCAAAATATATTTTTTCAAACTCAAGGGTGCCATGTCATAGCTGACACCCTATTCTTTCTGCAGATATCTTCGAATCTTAAGACAGAGCAGATACTTAACAGAGTTTTTGGAAAGCGTGGTCGCATAAAAATCGGAGGAAGATTTTAACGTAATTCCGTGATCAAAGTTTGCATCTGCACAGTTTTTCCACTAAAATTGTTTTTATAAATGTTTTAGTGGAAATTGTTAGAAGTAGTCCTTGTGTGTTTTGTTAAACTTTGAAATCACTGGTTTTTGTTTGGCATACATTGTAAAGTCAGCGCGTAATTCTGTTATGGTGGAATTGCCCTTAAAGCTACATGGCATGATGTCACTAGATCTCCATGGAGATAAAACCATGTATTATAGCCTGTCTATGGTTAGGGTATCTCTTCCTTCATGCTGTTATTGCTCACAACAGTAAAACAGTCCTACACACAATTCACTCAGGTTTTTGGGGGGCTTAGTTTTTTTCTGTAGTGAATGTTTTACCAAATGCGTGTGAGCCCTACTATTGTCAATGTTTTGCATATATGCCTAGAAACTGCTCAGTCCACTGTCTTACACTGAGCATAGAGTGAGAGAGGAAGGAGGGAGAGAGCAGAGAGAGAAGGGGGAGAGGAGGGAGAGAGTAGCAGTTTCCTTTATCAGTTTCCTTTTCCTTATCTTAGTAGTTCCCTGCTCTGTCGCTCTTTGACCTCAGTGTGTTTGTGCTGTGTTTTATCCCTGGAAGCTGTCAGTCAGTCGTCAATTGTGATAGTGTGAACCAAAGAGCTTGTCCTTCCTGTGGAATTCTCAGACCACTCTCTCTCTCTCTTTATCTTCTCTCTCTAGAGCAGAAAGTCAGAGTGAGTTTAAGTCAGGAGACCCAGGCAGACCCTTTAGTGGAGCTAAGAACTAACCCACCCTGATCTCCCTCTCCTCCCTCTATCCTCTTCTTCTCTCCCTCTCCCCTCCCTGTTTTCTTTCAGGGAGAAGACCCACCTTTGTGTTCTGCCCCCTCTCTGTTGTCCTCTTCTCCTCCTCCTCTGTCTTTCCCAGAAATTCCCAACCAGGCAGGACCTGGAACCTCAGAGAGTAATCCTCTGCCTCTCTGTGATTATTTGGATGGTCAGATAGAATGGTGATCAGATCAACCTACCTGTGTCTCTGTTCTGTGTGGTCCCAATGAGTCAGTGTTGGAAACAGCAGCAGCAGCTCGCTAACTACCGTGAAGACCTGGCCAAACATAGCCATGTTGCTTTTGGAGGCTTCGGAATGTTTTTTTTTTCTTCTCTCTTGATGATTTAATGGGAGCCTTTTTGGGTTGCTGTCTCATTGTGAAGTGTAATTTGGCACTCAATGGACTTATGATTCTTAAAGAGAGAAAGGAGGATTGTGGGTGTAGTAGAGAGGGGGCGTTGGGGGGTAAGGAGAGAGAGAAAGGGGGAGATGGGATGGGGAAGAGTGAGATAGGGGATACAGGGTGAGATGGGGAATAGAAAGAAAGCGAGGGAGGGAGAATTTGAGTGTTTGAGGTTCGAGAGGGGAGAAAGGAGAGGAAGAAAGATGGAGAGAGGGAGTGTTGGGATAGAGAGAGAGGGAAAAGGAAAAGGATAAAGAGAGCGGGAGTGAGTGTAGGAGGGGAATCATGAGGGGGAGATAAATTCAGGTGAAAAACGCAGAAGAAAAACTATGAACAACTTCCTGTCTTGGCTGCAAGCCTTTTCTCTCTAGCTACGTAACTTCAACTTTCCTCTTTCTTTTAAATCATGTTATTTTCCCCCCTCTGTTGCACTTTGAGGCTCGGCCCGTTGCCCTGGCGACAGTCCAGCTGTGGACAACGCCAAAACAAAGCCAGAGCAAGTGTCCTGTGGAGCAAACTTCTGCCAGAGTTCCCGCGTGGGTGTCTCTCTGTCTCTCTGTTTCTGTTCTACAGTACACTGTTCTGTGTTCTGTTTTCACCAGATACTGTTGCGCGAGACACACGCACACACACACACACACACACACACACACACACACACACACACACACACACACACACACACACACACACACACACACACACACACACACACACACACACACACACTGAGCTTGCTTGTTGCAATAATCTTACTCACAAAGATCAGGTAGAAAAGGAGCCGAAAGGAGAGCAGGAAAGCAATTTGTCAGCCTGTGTGAAAAGCAGCTGTGCAATAAGTTGGAAGTGTTGCTGACTGTCATCCTAATGCTTCCCTAGAGCCAGTCTCTGCTGGGTGTGCGTGTTCGTGCGCGCGTGCATCCCATCCCATTCCCATGGAAAGATATTCATGTCTGAGAATACAACAGAAAGAGAAGCAGGACGCAACCAAGGCTGCATCCTAAATATGGCACCCTATTTCCTACTATCTACCCTGGTAAAAAAAATAGTGCACTGTGTAAGGAGTAGGGTGCCATTTGGGTCGAAAAAAATACTTAGGATCGAATGGAATTAGAGCTCATTGTGAGGTCAGCAGTTCCCTGGAGTAGGAGGGAGGAGACAATTTACAAATTCCTTGGGAGGAGAGGGGAAGGGGTGAGGAGGGAGAGAGGGAGGGGGGAGATCAGAGGGAAGGGGAGGAGAGGAGAGGATTCCAAAGAAATTCAATTTACATTTCAATGGTGATTCATCATCAGATTGTAGCTAAGGGTGTGTCTGAAATGGATTCATATTCCTTATGAATTGCATTCAACTGAAATAGTTGTAAATGAGAACTTAACATACCTGGCACACCTGGTCAAATATAGAAATTGAATGAACGAATGGTTGAGCGAAAGAGAGGAAGAATGAGAGAAAGCCTGTTCTGTTATGTTCCCGTGTGTGTAATGGTGTACTGTAGGCTGGGCTACATGTGCTGAACAGCACTGGAGTTTCCGGACAGTTGAGCTGTTGGCCCCAAACTCATCTCTCTGGGCCGATCTTCTCAGGCAGGAAACCAGCAGCCATGCAGCTCTTGAGGACTGCAGTTATCCTCTATGCACCTATCCTCTGTTATTCTCTGTTATTCTCTTTTAGCTGTCCCCCAGTCCACCAGTTCACTGTAGCGCTGCTTACTTCTCCTCCACTCCTCCACTCGTTTCTGCTTACACTGCACAGGGCATCTGTACACTCTGTTTATTCTACCATCAGAGCTCAGATTCCTATCGAATGCAGAGAGAAAGGGAGAGAGAGAGACACTCACAGATAAGATAGAAGTCAGAAAGAGAGAGGGGGGAGTGGAGAGGGAGAGAGAGAGAACGAGGGAGAGAGGAGGGGGCTCACTTCCGTTTGGTCTTGCAGGGTTGGTTTCCAGAGATAGACAGACTGTAATCATTAAAGGGATACTTCGGGATTTTGGCAACGAGGCCCTTTAACCACTTTCCCAGAGTCAGATGAACTCCTGGATATAATTGTTGTGTCTCTGTGTCCAGTCTGAAGGAAGTTAGAGGTGGTTTTGCGAGCCAATGCTAAGTGGCGCATGCTAGCAGATACCCATAGACTTCCAGTCATTGTGCTAACGCTAGTTAGCAATTGCGCTTCAACTTCCTTCAAACTGCATGCAGAGGCATTGCCAAAATCCCAAAGTATCCCTTTAGCATGTAACTGTCCCAACATTCCATCCTACAGTAAACAAGCATGTGACAAATGCAAATCATTCTCTCTTTTTCTCTCCAAAGGTACACGTTTATTATTAATATCATGAATTTGGCATGCTATTTCTAGTGCTAATGCTAGCTACTTCTAAACTTCCAAAGATCCAATCGACGATGGACAAATGATGGTATACATAGCTTCACGTTGAAATTACGGTGTCCTTTGGGCAACATAAACCCAACCTCACTCTGAAGTTACTTTCACATGCAGCCTGTGTAAGAGAAGTGTGTTGCTTTCAACTCGTCGACGTCATTCAGGTAGTCTACGCAAAAGGAGTACGGAAGCTGATCAACGTCTAAAGGTGTTGACGCGACAGCTCCGCTGAATCGAACACATCTGGATGGTAGACCTGTTCTCACTTTTTCCTCTCTTCTCGTCTTTTAGATCTGCGACTCCTCACATTATCAACAGATTGTCGATAAAATGTTCAAAAACCTCTAAAGCAAACCTTGCGTGTGTGTGTGTGTGCGCATGTGTGTGTGTGTGTGTGTGTGTGTGTGTGTGTGTGTGTGTGTGTGTGTGTGTGTGTGTGTGTGTGTGTGTGTGTGTGTGTGTGTGTGTGTGTGTGTGTGTGTGTGTGTGTGTGTGAGAGAGAGAGAGAGGTCTGAGAATGATGCATTTGCCTCATGCTTGTTCACTGTAAGATGGAATGTTTGGACAGACACATGCTAAAGGGACACTTTGGGATTTTGGCAATGCCTCTGCGTGCAGTTTGAAGGAAGTTGAAGCGCAATCGCTAACTAGCGTTAGCACAATGACTGGAAGTCTATGGGTATCTGCTGTGATGTAGTTTGGGGGCAGGCTAAATCCGACTTACTGACACTGAACTCCCATTGCTCGCCCTCGTTGCCTCTCCTCCTGCCTCCTCACTCCGGTTTCCATGGAGATGGATACAATGGTTATAGAGATGGATTATGGTGTATTGTGGGAGCGCCCATAGGAAGTTAGTACTCCTGACCTCCCAAAGGGACTGACTACATCCCCCATGCTGCTCGGCTGCTCTTCCTCTCCTTCCTCCTCATCCTAGTTGTCCTCCTTTCACTCTTTGTCTATCCCCTCCTCCACTTGCTCTTCCCACTCCTCCTGTTCTCCTCCTGTTCTCCTCCGATCCTCCCATCCCCATCTTCTCTCCTCTCCCCTACTTTTTCTTCTCCTTTTCTTCCTTCCTTTCTCCTCTGTCTATGGTAATAGTGGTGTATTTTATGGGAATATGGTTTCATTTTAGACTCTTTTGAAGGACAGAGCTGTATCTATGGTATTTCTCTCTAACACCCTCTTGTTTGTGGTGAGGCGTTTCTATCGATATTTGGCGGCGAATGGACCATTCTAATTGGACAATGGCCTGATGTCAAGATCCACAAACTGGCCTGGGCTCTGAGGTGCCGTAATGGTGGACCGATCACTTCCAGATGGAGGAAGAGAGAAAGGGAACAGATACAATTCATTACGAGAAACATAGGAAGTGGCTCAAAATCCAAATTGTTGTCTAGGTTTCTACTTGTTTTTTTAATTGTTCTAATTTTTAAAAAAATTCTGCTTTAAATACAGAGAGATAAAATGAAATGACTCACAGAAATGAAAGTAAAAAGGAGACAAGGAAAGGACGGTAGGAAAGGATGCTATTTTAGTGTATTGGGACGTAGCCCATGCCTCAGAGTAAGCTGCTGGGCACTGTGGGAAAAACTAAAGTATGTGTTGGCAGCAGGGGCAGGTTGTTGTGATGAGGGGATTGTGTGGGTGGGTGTGTGTGTCGGCAGGGGGCTATACGCTAGGACACAATAACAGAACAAACAGTTCTGCCACCCGCTGCATGCATGCTGGCGCTTTGATGAGCTCTGTGTGTCTGTGTGTGTGTGTTCGGTGCCCTGCCCCTCCCCTGCCCTCCCCTGCCAAGTTTAAGTTTGGCAGGTGCGTGACTCTGAAGTGTGCAGGCGTGGTGTTAGTAAACATAGGGTATGTGTGTATCAGAGTATGTGTCTATATGCCTGTGTGTGTATGTGTGTGTGTGTGTATCTGTGTAAGTGTGTGTGTGTGTGTTTGTTAACAGCTCAATGTACAACACGGGTCACATGGAATGTCTGTGCTTGCTATTCCTACTTTTGGTGGTGAATTAAGGATGCCTACTCCCACCTCTCATTAGTAGCCTAGCTATACGGTACAAAGGCAGATGCTATAAAACTTTGTAGGTGTGCCTTTTCTCCCTTATCGTTTGGCATGTGATCATTTGTGGCAACCTATAAAAGACTAACATGGCAGGCTTTTCTGAAAAATCAGTTTTTATAGAGAAAGAAAATCTGGGCCCTAGGTACATGTTATGACGTTTTTATGAAGGTAGTTAGACCGTTGATACTATTTTTTGTTATCTTCCGCATACAAATACAATCACTAGATTATGGAATTATTGACTTGAATAGGGATGGCCTCTCTAGTGATTGTATTTCTGTGTTTTTCCACCTACAACACTAGGAGAAGTAGAACAGGGACATACAGACAGCAGAGTTGGCAGACATCTGTCACTTTCTTATTGTGTGTGTGTGTGTGTGGAGCAAAATTTTCTTCACTTTTCTGTTAGGTAATTATATTGTTTCTAAATCATTCTATATTTCAATATGTATATTATTGACAATGTTGCACCTGCTGCTTCCACTGTGGACTGTAATTATAATGTAAAGCTTGACAGGTGTGGGTTTGGTGTTTCTGTTCGTAATTGTACAGTAAGTAATTTGTGAGTGTAAAGACTATATTGTGTGTGTGGCTCCCTGTTTCTGTGTTGGTAGGTACATAGCCCCAGCTGTGAATTATGTGTCACTGTGTGACTGTGTGTATGATGTGAGCCCTGGCTAGACTAGAGCGGTGTGCGTGTGTGTGTCAAGAGGGCTGAGGCAGCAGAATCCACTGCAGTCTGGAGGGATGTGATGATGATGATGAGAGGGAGGGGGTAAACACACACACACACACACATATACACACACACACACACTTAGAGACAGGCGCATGAGTGAATAAACACACATTTTAATGAGGTGGAAGTGGCACTCGTATAAATACACACACACACACAGACACACACACACACACCTCGTGGGTGTATGAATCGTCGCTGGAGCTGTCACTGTCACCTGATCCTAGGACGGAGAGGAAGAGAGGGGGAGAAAGGAGGAGTGCAAACAAGAGGAGAGAAGGAGATAAGAACAGGAGAAGAAAGGGAGAAAAAGAGAAGGAAAGATACAGATGAGGAAGAGAGGAATAGTGCAGATCGGAGGAGAAAGCTAAATAAAGACGGGAGAAAAGAGGAGTGTGGACGTAGCAGGTTGACATTTATTGTCTTGTCCTTGAGGCAGAACTGAACGATTTCTGCTAGACAGTCCAGCTGCAAAGTCAAAATTGTCAAAATGTAAAAATTCAAGGTTAGGTTATGGTTAGAATTAGGTTTAACATCTGATTTTATGACTTTGTGGCTGTGCCAGATAGTGGCCACTGCAGAGCTGCCTCCAGAACATGATTCATGAGGAAAAAACGCTAACTTGTGTGGACGAATAGAGATATTGATAGACACCGAGGAGAGAGGAACTGTGAACAGAGAGACTGATTGATAGAGCGAGGTCATAGCAGGAGTGTGGTTGGAGAAAGAGATTGATAGACAGAGCGAGGGAGGAGAGGAGTGATGCGGTGGAAGAGAAGGAGGTCTCCAGGACAGGGGAGGCCGGAGGAGGAGAAAGGCTCTGACACAACATTCACCATGCCCTTCTTTAGTAGAGGTAAGAACATGATTGTGTGTGTGTGTGTGTTTGAGCATGCTTATGAGTTTTCTATTCCCTTGTATATCTTTGTGTGTGTGTGTGTGTGTGTGTATACAGTGGGTCCATAATTATTGGCACCTTTTGATAAAGATGAGCAAAAAAGACTACAAAATAAATGATTCAAATATTGAGCTATGTTGTCTGCAAAAAAAGGGGGACATTATTTTACATGACTACAATTGCTCAAAGAGAGAGATTTTGTTGAACAAGTAAAATTATTGGCACCCCTCTTTTCAGTACTCCAGCACCCTACCCTTGCAAGCCTTTTTCTAAAATGTTTTATGAGATTGGAGAACACATTGGGCGAGATCTTGGACCATTCCTCCATACAGACTCTTTCCAGATTCTTGATATCCTTCGTATGTGCTTATGGACTTCCCTCTCCAATTCAAGCCACGGGTTTTCAATGATGTTGTGGCCAAATCATAATTTCTTCTTGCTTGGGGTTATTGTCTTGCTAAAGGATCCACTTGCGGCCAAGTGTCAGCCTCCTGGCAGAGGCAGCCAGGTTTTTGGCTAAAATGTCCCGGTACTTGGTAAAGTAAAGGATGCCTTTTACTTTAAAAGACTGCTGAATTTCTTGATTTTGCCAAATGTTTTGGCTTGCTCATTAACCAATGGCATTGGCCATGACTGCAGCCAAACGAGAGTTATTTTGGGGGGTGTGTTTTGATGTCAGCTTTTCTTGGGTGTGTCTTTGCCTGATTTTGCCTATGTTTTTTGGCTTGCTCATTAAGAAATGTTAACGGCCACGACTGAAGCCAAACTAGAGTTGTCTTGGGGTTGTGTTTTGATGTGGGATTTTCTTGGGCGTGTCTTTGCCATTCAATCACAACAAACAAGGGCAGTAGTGACAGCGAAGTAAGCTAAGCTAGTTTTGATAGGGAGAGAGGTTTTGAAGTTGAGGACTTCTCCCTTCCTGACTGCTCCCCTTTCTCTGTCAAATCACAATTATGACAAGATAGCAAGAACCAGCATCTGGAATGTGTTTCATGAGACACTCTTGCCTTGCAACAAAAGGACAGCTAGTTTCCATCCTTCTTCAATACAAAAACTAGGAGGCTCATGGTTCTCACCCCCTTTTCATAGACTTTTCACCCCCTTCCATAGACCTACACAGTAATTATGACAACTTCCGGAGGACGTCCTCCAACCTATCAGAGCTCTTGCAGCATGAACTGACATGTTGTCCACCCAATCAAAGGATTAGAAAATTAATATATTACTGAAAGCATAAGCTACAGCTAGCTAACACTGCATAAATATGTTGAGTAGTTGACTCAAAGAGAGAGAAAGACAATATTTGAACAGATTTGAAGAAATTAATTTATTCAAAAATGAAGGAGAAGCCAGAGAGAGACAGGGAGCTAGCTGTATTTAGTTGTATTTTTTTCACTTTCACTTACTCAAGTCCAGGTAAACTTTTGGTTTTATGAATTTATTGCAACCGGGGCTTGCCGGTGTAAATGCTTGTTACACTGTACTGCATAATTGTAGTGGGTTTACTAACTCGTTAGTTCTAGTAGCTATGTTGACTGACGTTAGCTAATATGGTGACAACGATGTAGGCTACGGTGTGTAGCGGTTAGCGGTTATGATATGAAGGTTTGACTTGGAAAGGTTTTTTCACCCGGTCACAGACAGCTAATGTGTTGTGCACTGAAGCCCACAAGCGAAGGGAAAGGTGTGAGGAGGAGAGTGCACAGAAGCAATAAGTAATTAACGAGCAAAGTAATCATGCTGTTTGTATATGCTATGAAAGTGAACTGTGTTTGCGTGTGATCAGGGGTGTATTCATTCCGCCGATTCTGTTGATAAACGTTTCTTAAATGGAACGAAACGGGATAAACATACCTGGATTTGTCCAAAAGAAACTCTTGTTTGCAACTGTTGGACTAATGATTACACCCTAGATCACCTAGATGCAGGAAATATTGTGCAAGGCAGTATTGAATGTGTCACTGTATGTAACCTTGATTAGGCTACGTTGTAAACTTTCATTCATAGGCTAGGCTGTAGCAGCCTCATGATGGGTATAGAGAAAATTCAAGAATCATGGATTAACCTAAACCTATCGATGTAACATTGGGCTGGGTGAATGGAATATGAATGACAGTCATCCAATATGCTGTAATAGAAAAAAAAAAATCATCCTCCCTCATCTTAAACGCTACTGGCTGCCACTGATCACGACCAACTTCAAATTCACCATGACTCATTTTTCTCTTTTTATCCAAGACAGTTGAGGCCCCACAACAAAGTGTCTCTTCAGATCATTCCCTCTAGCCTCAGGCAAGGAGAAGACTTACAGTACCCAGGCTCAAATGATCATCCAGTACCATAGAGTGGATCCCTGGTAGGGACACACAGACCGAGCCAGTCTGCAGAACAGACTATGTGAAGGAGAAGGATGTAGTTTATTATTAGAAGAGACAGAGGATCTGAGCAGCGTACAGGTAGTGTGTGTGGGTGTGTAGATAGTGTGTGTGTGGGTGTGTAGATAGTTTGTGCAGGAAATATGTATCTGTCTCTGATCTTTGATCTTAATGTCACTTGGAGCCTTTGAGAGAAGCCTGTTCACTAGTTATGAACTTGTTGAATTGATAAGATATTCAGAAGTCTATTTTTGAAGAAGGGAAGGGGGAGAAAGAGTGATGAAGGGAAACAGGAAGCGAGTGTGAGAAATAAATATATAGTAGAGTCTTGCAAGATCTGTCCAGAAGGCATTGCTCTGAAGTTAGTTGCATGACACAGATTTGTTTGATTTCTCTTTGGTCCAGATGACTGTTGAATAATGCTGGTGTACCTGCTGCTCCTGTCCCTGTGTGTGTGTATGGCATGCCAGAGATGACAGGGTGTGTGTGCTCATGCTGGGTACCTGGGCAAAAGGCCTCGATCCTGGGGTCTCATTTAGAAATGTTGCTACGCACAAAATATGCCCCAAACCATGCGTGCACCAGTTTTCACACAAAAATTGGAATTTATAAAAACTTGACCTGAAAATGTGCTTATCCTCCACAAACTTTAGACCATGCGTGCACACAGTTTCTAGTGGTTGAAGTATTGCATTGCAGGAAGGCTAAAGTAGCTTCGTAGCCTTGTGCATGAACATATGATGATACTCTTGTTCATAACAAAAAAACAGGTAGCTAAAATATAATAACAAGATGTAAGCATTTGTTGTTAGCGAGAAGAGGGAATTTGATCTTTGCATTCGAAAATAATTCGAAATAGGCATCTATTTCCTATTTTAAGATCATTGCAGAATACATTCCTCACCTTTTCTGACTGTGATGGTTTCATGCTCGCGAAATATTCTAAAGGCCTACAACGAGTTAGGATAGGCTACCATTCGTCCCGTCTCATTTAATTGGACCCACTTCACAGTAGTAAATACAGTGGCTTGCGAAAGTATTCACCCCCCTTGGCATTTTTCCTATTTTTTTGCCTTTCAACCTGGAACTAAAATAGATTTTTTGTGGGTTTGTATAATTTGATTTACACAACATGCCTACCACTTTGAAGATGCAAAATATTTTTTATTGTGAAACAAACAAGAAATAAGACAGCTGTACTTCAGCTGTAAGTCTCTTGGGGTACAAGTATGTCTCTATAAGCTTGGCACATCTAGCCACTGGGATTGTTGCCCATTCTTCAAGACAAAACTGCTCCAGCTCCTTCAAGTTCGAAGGGTTCCGCTGGTGTACAGCAATCTTTAAGTCATAACACAGATTCTCAATTGGATTGAGGTCTGGGCTTTGACTAGGCCATTCCAAGACATTTTAAATGTTTCCCCGTAAACCACTCGAGTGTTGCTTTAGCAGTATGCTTAAGGTCATTATCCTGCTGGAAGGTGAACCTCCATCCCAGTCTCAAATCTCTGGAAGACTGAAACAGGTTTCCCTCAAGAATTTCCCTGCATTTAGCACCATCTATCATTCCTTCAATTCTGACCAGTTTCTCAGTCCCTGCCAATGAAAAAAATCCCCACAGCATGATGCTGCCACCACCATGCTTCACTGTGGAGATGTACAAGTGTTCTTGGGGTGATGAGAGGTGTTGGGTTTGCACCAGACATAGCGTTTCCCTTGATGGCCAAAAAGCTACATTTTAGTCTCATCTGACCAGTACCTTCTTCCATATGGTTGAGGAGTCTCCCACATGCCCTTTGGCGAACACCAAACGTGTTTGCTTAGTTTTTCCTTTAAGCAATGGCTTTTCTCTGGCCACTCTTCCGTAATGCCCAGCTCTGTGGAGTGTATGGCTTAAAGTGGTCCTATGGACAGATACTCCAATCTCTGCTGTGGAGCTTTGCAGCTCCTTCAGGGTTATCTTTGGTCTCTTTGTTGCCTCTCTGATGAATGCCCTCCTTGCCTCTTGGAAGAAGGTACTGGTCAGGTTTGTAGTGGTCCAATATTCTTTCCATTTAAAAAAAAATGGATTTAATGTTACTCTGTGGAATGTTGAAAGTTTCTATTTTGTTTTTCTAACCCAATCCGGATCTGTACTTCTCTGCAACTATGTTCCCTGACCTGTTTGGAGCATGGTGCCGCTTGCTTGGTGGTGCCCCTTGTTTAGTGGTGTTGCAGACTCTGGGGCCTTTCAGAACAGGTGTATATATACTGAGATCATGTGACAGATCATGTGACACTTAAATAAAGTCCACCTGTGTGCAATCTAACTAATTAGGTAATTGGTTGCACCAGATCTTATTTAGAGGCTTCATAGCAAAGGAGGTGAATACATTTGCACGCACCACTTTTCCATTTGAATTTAAAAAAAACATTATTTTTTAAAATTTCACTTCACCAATTTGGACTATTTTGTGTATGTCCATTACATGAAATCCAAATATAAATACATTTAAATAACTGGTTGTAATGCAACAAAATAGGAAAAATGCCAAGGGGGATGAATACTTTTGCAAGGCACTGTAGATAAGCTATTTCAAGTATTTTGCTCTTTACGATCCTATCCGATGCAGAGTTTAACAGTAGAACAGACGATTCACTTTTTCCATTGATACCGTAATGACAATATTTCATTTATAAACATTCTATATATCTCATAACCATTACAGAATCAATTTCTCAACTTATCTGGCAATGATGAGTTCATAATCCCGAAGTAGCTATACAAGTTACCATGCACATCTCTAATTTAATTGGGCCTATTAGATAGTCTATTATAATATCATCCCGAAAGGTAGCGCGTTTTATAACGTACAGTAGAATTGAACAGGTGAACGGACAGTAAATATTTTGCATTGAAGTGTGCAGGCTACCACTACAAGTAAGCCTGCTGTAATTTTCATTTTTTTCCCGAGTAGACAATGTTTCAGAATTGATGGGATATTTAGGTTCAGGGAAAATGTAAATGCAAAACATTGAATTCAAACAAATCAAATCAAATCAAATGTATTTATATAGCCCTTCGTACATCAGCTGATATCTCAAAGTGCTGGACAGAAACCCAGCCTAAAACCCCAAACAGCAAGCAATGCAGGTGTAGAAGCACGGTGGCTAGGAAAAACCCCCTAGAAAGGCCAAAACCTAGGAAGAAACCTAGAGAGGAACCAGGCTATGTGGGGTGGCCAGTCCTCTTCTGGCTGTGCCGGGTGGAGATTATAACAGAACATGGCCAAGATGTTCAAATGTTCATAAATGACCAGCATGGTCCAATAATAATAAGGCAGAACAGTTGAAACTGGAGCAGCAGCACGGCCAGGTGGACTGGGGACAGCAAGGAGTCGTCATGTCAGGTAGTCCTGAGGCATGGTCCTAGGGCTCAGGTCCTCCGAGAGAGAGAAAGAAAGAGAGAAAGAGAGAATTAGAGAGAGCACACTTAAATTCACACAGGACACCGAATAGGACAGGAGAAGTACTCCAGATATAACAAACTGACCCTAGTCCCCCGACACATAAACTACTGCAGCATAAATACTGGAGGCTGAGACAGGAGGGGTCAGGAGACACTGTGGCCACATCCGAGGACACCCCGGACAGGGCCAAACAGGAAGGATATAACCCCACCCACTTTGCCAAAGCAGAGCCCCCACATCACTAGAGGGATATCTTCAACCACCAACTTACCATCCTGAGACAAGGCTGAGTATAGCCCACAAAGATCTCCTCCACGGCACAACCCAAGGGGGGGGGGGGGGGGGGGGGGGCGATCTGTTTACAGGTCCACAACAATTTGTCATTGTTTTTGTCGTTTAGAAATGGTCAGATAGGCTACAGCAAATGTCACGGCAAGGGAAAACATTCTGCCAAAACCTCCAAAGATATTTGATCAAGTTCGCCATTGCTATTTGCTTTAGATATACTGTCTTGGCTTAATTCCAATACTTCCAAAGTATATAGCAAATAAGGGTGTTATTGTCACCATAAAAGGTGACTGATGGGCATTTTTTATAATGCTTGTTCACACGTGCACAGTTTCATGACAAGTCTGATTTATAAAGGGAAACTTGCGCCGAGTTTATAAATCTCAATATTTATGTGAGTGCCCAGTCCTTTCAGAAATGACGCACACAGATATTTGGTGTAAAATGTCAAAGTTATAAATGAGACCCCTGGTGTCTTGTCCTCCGCCTCCACACAGTCAACCGTCACACACACACACACCTTCCCAGCTCAGTCACTGCTGCGACGCAGCAGAAAATAAGGAATCTGGAATGATATCTAGAATGTTGGTAGGTCTCCGTGTTCTGTTAAGTAAAGATGTGTGGGTGGGGGATGTAAAGTGGAAGGAAGGAATACAGTGGTGGATTCTGAGAGGAAAGGAAGAAAAGGGGGGTTGGGAGATATCGGGTGAGTGTTGGAGGAGAGGAGTGGCTGTGACGGGCCCCACGTTCCACAAATGAGCTCCGGCCTAGGCATGTGTGTGAGAGTGAGAGTGAGAGTGAGAGTGAGAGAGATGTGCGCAGGACCCCGAGCAGGAGCGAGACGAGAGTCAGAGGCATCCCCCTATGGGCTTGTAATGCACAGCAGATGTTTTCCACTTTCTCTCTCTCTTTTTGTTTCTCTCCTTCTCTCTCTTTCTTATTAAACTCCCAGTCATGTGACATAAGTGGGAATGGGGCCGGGGAAATAACTGACTCCTGACTTTCACCCCCTCCCACACACACACACACACACACACACACACACACACACACACACACACACACACACACACACACACACATATACACACACACACACACACACACACACACACACATATATACACACACACACACACACACACACACACACACACACACACACACACACACACACACACACACACACACAATTAAGAAGGGTTTGGAAAGATGTATCTATTTTATTCAACAAAGAACATCAACAGTAGATGAGAGTGCACTAAGAAGAACTGTTTAAATACAACCAAACATTATTTGCTGTTTATTACTGTACAAGTCCTACTGTATGAGTCCTGTTTGACCTGTGTGTTGATGTAGGCTACTGTATTATTATGTTGTTACCAAGAACGTATGAAACGCACAGGAAACACACTTGAAGCAAACATGAAGCAGCCATCATTGTACTGTGCCTTGCAAAAGTATTCAGAACCCTCATATTTCTTCACATTTGTGTTACAAAGTGGGATTTTGCAGAGCTTTGCACACCTGAATTGTTTGATATTTCCCCATTTATTCTTTTCAGAATTCTTCAAGCTCTGTCAAGATGTTGGGGATCATGGCTAGACAGCAATTTTCAAGTCTTGGCATAGATTTTCAAGCAGATTTAAGTTAAAACTGTAACTTGGCGACTCAGGACCATTCACTGTATTCTTGGTAAGGAACTTCAGTGTAGGCCTTGTGTTGTAGGTTATTGTCCTGCTAAAAGGTGAATTCTTCTCCCAGTCTCTGTTGTAAAGCGGACTGAAGCATGTTTGCCTGTGCTTAACTCCCTCCCGTTTCTTTTTATCCTGAAAAAATCCTCAGTATTTGCCCATGTCAATCATACCCATAACATGATGCAACCACCAACATGCTTGAAAATAAGGAGGTAGTTACTCAGTGATGTGTTGTGTTGGATTTGCCCCAAACAAAAGGCTTTGCATTTAGGCCAAAAAGTATACTCCTTTGCTGTTTTTTTTGCAGTATTACTTTAGTGCCTGTATAGAGTCTATTTGGAAAGTATTCAGACCCTATGATTTTTTCCACATTTTGTTACTTTACAGCCTTGTTCTAAAATAGATTAAATAGTTTTCCCCCTCATCATTCTACACACAATACCCCATAATGACAAAGCGAAAACAGGTTTTTAGATATTTATTTTATTTTATTGAAAATAAAAAACAAAAATATATTATTTACATAAGTATTTAGACCCTTGCTATAAAACTTAAAATTGAGATCAGGTGCATCCTGTTTTCATTGATTATCCTTGAGCTGTTTCTACAACTTGATTGGAGTCCACCTGTGGTAAATTCAGTTGATTGGACATGATTTGCAAAGGCACACACCTGTCAGAGCAAAAACAAAGCCATGAGATCAAAGGAATTGTCCGTAGAGCTCCGAGACAGGATTGTGTCGAGGCACAGATCTTGGGAAGGGTATCAAAACATTTCTGCAGAATTGAAGGTCTCCAAGAACATATTGGCCTCCATCATTCTTAATGGAAGAAGTTTGGAACCACCAAGACTCTTCCTAGAGATGGCCCGGCAAACTGAGCAATCAACGGAGAAGGCCTTGGTCAGGGAGGTGACCAAAACCCAATGGTCTCTCTGACAGAGCTCCAGAGTTCCTCTGTGGAGATGGGAGAAACTTCCAGAAGGACAACCATCTCTGCAGCACTCCACCAATCAGGCCTTTATTGTAGAGTGGCCAGACGAAAGCCACTTCTCAGTAAAAGGCGCATGACAGCCCACTTGGAGTTTGCCAAAAGGCAGCTAAAGGACTCTCAGACCATGAGAAACAAGATTCTCTGGGCTGATGAAGTGAATATTACTCTTTCGCCTAAATTCCAAGCGTCACGTCTGAAGGAACCGTGGTACCATCCCTACGGAGAAGCATGGTGGTGGCAGCATCATGCTGTGTAGATGTTTTTCAGCAGCAGGGACTGGGAGACTAGTCAGGATCGAGGCAAAGATCGAGCAAAGTACAGAGAGATCCTTGCTGAAAACCTGCTCCATAGCACTCATGACCTCAGCCTTGGGTGAAGAAGGTTCACCTTCCAACAGGGCAACGACCCTAAGCACACAGCCAAGACATTGAGGAGTGACTTCGGGACAAGCCTTTGAATATCCTTGAGTGGCCCAGCCAGAGCCCGGACTTGAACCTGATCGAACATCTCTGGAGAGACTTGAAAATAGCTATTCAGCGACGCTCCCCATCCAACCTGAGAGAGCTTGAGAGGGTCTGCAGAGGTAAATGGGAGAAACTTCCCAAATACACGTGTGCCACTCTTGTAGGGTCATACCCAAGAAGACTCGAGGCTGTAATCGCTGCAAAATATGCTTCAACAAGGTACTAAGGGTCTGAATACTTGTACATTTAAATGTGTTTTTAATTTCAATACATTTGAAAAAAAAATCACAACCTGTTTTTACTCATTATGGGGTTTTGTGTGTAGATTGATGAGGGGGGGGAAACGATTTAGTCAATTTTAGAATAAGGCTGTAATGCAACAAAATGTGGAAAAAGTCAAGGAGTCTGCTTTTATCTGCCAGTCTACACAATTTTTGTAACATTAAACATTAGTATCTTTGTAACATTAAAACTAGTGGCAACAGCTGCCAGCACCTTAAAGGAGACGAAACCTTAACTTTACTGGAGTATTGAAACACATGGTTGTGAGGGTATTGGGACAGATTTAAGGTGTACTGAAACATTCACCCTGTGGTGTTCTGAAGCATGACGTGGTGTGTTGTTACGCCACATAAATCAAGAGATGTGAAACACCTTGCCAGGGACCGCGAGCACTAACCCAGAAAAGCTTAAACACTATTATGGTGTTTCGAATCCTGTGTAGTGCAGAATTAGATCCCTTCTCTGAAGCTCCTAAACACGATGAAGGTGTTTATACTTGACCATAGAGTTTGCTAGAGGGCACACCTGCAACAAATGCCCTCTCTCCATGTCCATGCCTCAGATTGGGGGTATTCTGAACAGTATGGAAGCACAATGTTTGAAGTTCACATTTAGCCTTTATTCTAAACAGTTGTCTTCTGATATGGGGGCCCACGTTCCGCACGGTGGTGAACGGGGGTGAATGACTGTGTGGTTGAGTGGGTCAACTTCCAAATCAATTCGCCATCTTACTGCCCCAGCAGTTGGGTGTTCAATTCCCACATCCAACTTTCACTCCTTCTCTGTTTCTAATCTGTCTACACATGCTCAGTGTATCAAGGGTGGTTCAGCACAACAGTTTAATCTTGAGGACTGGCTGAGTGGACTAAGGCAGTCTTTTGACACCCTTGACCTGGGTTCACATCCCACCTTCTCACATGAATGCCCACTGTACATGCCACCTCTGCTATAATTTACGTAGCCCTAAACATTTTAAAAAAAAAACATTATTGATAATCTCACAATGGGCCTGGCCACTGTGCCAAAGTCTACCCTAGGAAAAGTATTTCATACCCAGTGTCTTCTTTAAAATGTTAATCGAAATATTGAGTGAAATCAACCATCAACCATTTGCAATTTAAAACCATTTGCTTGTATGAGCGACAGTCTGCCAAAACATTGTTTTTGAGTTTTGATGCTGCACTTTACATGCACTGAAACACCAAAAAGTGTTTTCACAACACTCTTAAAAGCACAATTATTCAGATCGAAGAACCTTTTGGGTGTTTCAGAATACTTCCATTCTTACATAGGGTTGGTTTTACTATGGTTTTACTATGGTTTTACTACACAATGATAGTGTTTTTGAGTCTTTCTATTTTTACAGTGTAGGGTCTGGTCTCTGGGATCCAATGGAAAACCTTTTTCCCACAACATTTATAGTTATTTCCAGGGGATTCGGGTTAGCATTAGTGTTATGTTAGTGTGTGTGTGTGTGTGTGTGTGTGTGTGTGTGTGTGTGTGTGTGTGTGTGTGTGTGTGTGTGTGTGTGTGTGTGTGTGTGTGTGTGTGTGTGTGTGTGTGTGTGTGTGTGTGTGTGTGTGTGTGTGCATTTACAGTACCAGTCAAAAGTTTGGACACACTCATTCCAGGATTTTTCTTTATTTTTACTATTTTCTACATTGTACAATAATAGTGACGACATCCAAACTATGTGGAATCATGTAGTAGCCAAAAAAGTGTTAAACAATATATTTTATAATTGAGATTCTTCAAAGTAGCCACCTTTTGCCTTGATGACAGCTTTGCACACTCTTGGCATTCTCTCAACCACCTTCATGAGGTAGTCACCTGGAATGCATTTCAATTAACAGGTGTGCCTTGTTAAATGTTAATTTGTGGAATTTCTTTCCTTCTTAATGCGTTTGAGCCAATCAGTTGTGTTGTGACAAGGTATACAGAAGATAGCCCTATTTGGTAAAAGACCAAGTCCATATTATGGCAAGAACAGCTCAAATAAGAAAAGAGGTCTTTGAAAGTTTCTTCAAATGCAGTCGCAAAAAACATCAAGCGCTATGATGAAACTGTCTCTCATCAGGACCGCCACAGGAAAAGAAGACCCAGAGTTACCTCTGCTGTAGAAGATAAATTAATTAGAGTTAACTGCATCTCAGATTGCAGCCCAAATAAATGCTTACAGAGATCAAGTAACAGATACATCTCAACATCAACTGTTCAGAGGAGACTGCGTGAATTAGGTCTTCATGGTCGAATTGCTGCAAAGAAACCACTACTAAAGGACACCGATAAGAAGAATAGACTTGCTTGGGCCAATGGACATTAGACCGGTGGAAATCTGTCCTTTGGTCTGATAAGTCCAAATTTGAGATTTTTGGTTCCAATTGCTGTGTGTTTGTGAGACGCAAAGTAGGTGAACGGATTATCTCGGCATTCCCACCGTGAAGAATGGAGGAGGAGGTGTGATGGTGCTTTGCTGGTGAGACTGTCTGTGATTTATTTAGAATTGAAGGCACACTTAACCAGCATGGCTACCATCCCATCTGGTTTGCGCTTAGTGGGACTATAATTTGTTTTTCAACAGGACAATGAATTAACACACCTCCAGGCTGTATAAGGGCTATTTGACCAAGAAGGAGAGTGATGGAGTGCTGTATCAGATGACCTGGCCTCCACAATCACCTGACTTCAACCTAATTGAGATGGTTTGGGCTGAGTTGGACCTCAGAGTGAAGGAAAAGCAGCCAAGAAGTGCTCAGCACATGTGGAAACTCCTTCAAAACTGTTGGAAAAGCATTCCATGTGAAGTTGGTGAAGAGAATGCCAAGAGTGTGCAAAGCTGTCATCAAGGCAAAGGGTTCCTAGTTTGAAGAAATATAAAATATATACTTTAAATTGTTTAACAATTTTTGGGTTACTACATGATTCCATGTGTGTTATTTTATAGTTTTGATGTCTTCACTATTATTCTACAATGTAGACAATAGTGAAAAAACCTTGCATGAGTAGCCCCCCCCCCCTCCCCCCCAGCTGGCCTATGGCTCAACCAAACCCACTGTACTGCACTGTTGGAGCTAAAAACACAAGCATTTCGCTGCACCTGCGATAACATCTGCAAATATGTGTATGATTTGTTTTCTGTTGGGCAACGGCTTGACTCTGATTGGTTAACAATGTGGTTCTATTCAGTTCAATTGAGTTCCATTAATTTCTATTGTGTTTTATTCAGTTCTATTCAGTTCCATTGGGTTCTATTCATTTTTGAGTACTTCCTGGCAAAAAAAAAGAAATATCTTGATCTGAGGCTTAACGCTGCAATATGTAACTTTTTGGGCGACCCGACCAAATCCATATAGAAATGTGAGTTATAGATCTGTCATTATCCTTGAAAGCCAGTCTAAGAAACGGTAGATTTGTTCTATATGTGTTATTTTTATGCTTCCCGTTCTTAAGTTTCGTTTTTGCGTCTTTTACTTTTGGTTTTGCACACCAGCTTCAAACAGCTAAAAATACAATATTTTAGGTTATGGAAAATATATTTCACAGTGGTTTAGATGGTACAATGATTCTCTATGCTATACTTGCTTCTTTTGTCACATAAACTCAAAATTAGGCAAACTATTCACATTTTTGCAACCAGGATATGTCGGAGCGATTTCTGCATAGTGTATCTTTAAATGCAAAAATCTAAATTATTTATTTGGTCATCATGATGCCAAAAGATAGCATTTTGCAAAAAGGTGCACTGCTACGAAACTTTTAATTTTTAAAATTGATTTATTTCTCACATTATCCCAGAGGCTGCTCCAAGACACCACCGGCAGAGAAGAGATATTTGGAGTGGACTTTTATTCCGACTCAGGATGCTTGCACACCATCCACCACTTCTGAGTATATTACTCGCTAATGTTCAGTCCCTGGGCAATAAAGTAGACAAGCTCAGGGCGAGGATCTCCTTCCAGAGAGACATCAGGGACTGTAACATGCTCTCTTTCATGGAATCATGGCTCTCTCCAGATATACTTTCCCTGTCCATACAGCCAGCTTGGTTCTCATTACATTCCACAGATAATAATACAGAACTATCTGGGAAGAAGAAAGGCGGAGGTGTATGTTTCATGATTAATTACTCATGGTGTGATTGTGGTAACGTACAGGAACTCAAGTCCTTTTGTTCACCCGACCTAAAATACCTCAATCAAATGCTGACCGCATTACCTCCCTAGAGAATGATCTTCGGTCATCGTCACAGCCGTATATATTCCCCCTCAAGCCCATACCACTACGGCTCTCAAGGAACTATGCTGGACTTTGTGCAAACTGGAAACCACATATTTGCTGATCCTCAATACAGGGACCCCAGAAGGGTGCAATCTCGGCTGCATCCTATACTCCCTGTTCACCCATGACTGCATGGCCATGCACACCTCCAACTCAATCATCAAGTTTGCAGACAACACAACAGTGGTAGGCCTGATTACCAAGAACAACGGGACAGCCTACAGGGAGGAGGTGAGGGCCCTCGGCAGAGTGGTGCAAATAAAATAACCTTTCCCTCTACATCAACAAAACAAAGGAGCTGATTGTGGACATCCGGAGACAGCAGAGGGAGCACGCCCCATCCACATTGACGGGGTCGCAGGGGAGAAGGTAAAAAGCTTAAAGGTCCTCAGCGTACACATCACTGACAATCTGAAATGGTCCTCCCACACCGACACAGTGTGGTGAAGAAGTAGCAACAGTGCCTCTTCAACCTCAAGAGGCTGAAGAAATTTGGCTTGGCCCCTAAAACCCTCACAAACTTTTACAGATGCACCATTGAGAGCATCCTGTCAGGCTGTATCACCACCTGGTACAGCAACTGCACCGTCTGCAACTACAGGGCTCTCTAGAGGTTGGTGTGGTCTGCCCAACGCATCACCGAAAGCACACTGCCTTCCCTCTAGTACACCTACAGCACCTGGTGTCACAGGAAGGCCAAGAAGATCATCATGGACATCCACTACCTGAGCCACGGCCTGTTCACCCCGCTATCATCCAGAAGGCAAGGTCAGTACAGGTGCATCAAAGCTGGGGCCAAGAGACAGAAAAAACACTTTCTATCTCAAAGCCATCACTGTTAAATTTCCATCACTAGCCGCTATACCCTGCCCTGAACTTAGTAACTGTCATTAGCCGGCTACCACCCAATTACTCAACCTTGCACCTCAGAGGCTGCTGCCCTGTCTACATAGACATGGAACACTGGTCACTTTAATAATGTTTACATACTGTTTTACCCATTTCATATGCATATACTGTTTTGTTTCACCTGTCTTTGTGCTTGTCTCCACCACCTCCAGGTGTCGCCAATCTTCCCCATTATCCCCAGTGTACTTATATCTGTGTTCTCTGTTTGTCTGTTGTCAGTTCATTTTGTTTCGTGAAACCTACCAGCGTTTTCCCCCTTGCTCATGTCTGTTCTAGTTGCTGTGTTCTAGTTTTTCCCGGTTTTGACCATTCTGCCTACCCTGAGCCTGGCTGCCATTCTGTATCTTGCCACACCACACTGGAATATTGACCCCTGCCTGCTCTGACCCTGAGACTGCTTGCCGGTCTGGACCTTTTGCATCCTATCTGGATTACTGACTGCCCTTGACCTGTCGTTTTGCCTGCCCCTGTGCTAATAATAAACTTTTGTTACTTCAGCACTGTCTGCATCTGGGTTTTACCTGAAACGTGATATATACTGTATTCTAGTCAAGGCCATCCTAATAAACGATTGCTGTACATTCTATCCTACATATTCTTCAGATATACCACATATTCTATCCACATACTGTTCATAATTTCTACACATCCCATTCCATACATGTATATACAGTTGAAGTCAGAAGTTCACATACACTTCGGTTGGAGTCATTAAAACTAGTTTTTCAACCACTCCACAAATTTCTTGTTAACAAACTATAGTTTTGGCAAGTCGGTTAGGACATCGACTTTGTGCATGACACAAGTAATTTTTCCAACAATTGTTTACAGACATATTATTTCACCTGCAATAACATCTGCTAAATATGTGTATGTGGCCAATAACATTTGATTTGATTTGAAAAAAAAGAAAGAAAGGTGAAAAACAACGTACAAACGTTTAGGCAGAAATCACGCAAATGTTCTGTGAAATCAGTGAATTTTCTCATGTGAAGTGTGATCTTATGTAAAGTTAATGTGATAACATGAAATGTGAAAACGTGATCACGTTTGAAGTGTTCCAAAAACACATTTTCAAATGATTTCACATTATGTGTGACATTCATGTGTATGTGTGCCATTCAGAGGGTAAATGGGCAAGACAAAAGATTGAAGTGCCTTTGAACCGGGGTATGGTAGTAGGTGCCAGACGCACCTGTTTGAGTGGGTCAAGAACTGCAACGCTGCTGGGTTTTTCACATGCAACAGTTCCCTGTGTGTATCAAGAATGGTCTACCACTCAAACGACATCCAGCCAATGGCAGGTTATTGGTCGAAAAGGGGTCATTGATGAAAGAGGACAAAGGAGGCTGACACAAATTGTGCAGAACAACAGATGGGCTACAGTTAGTGAACTGACTGTCCAGTACAACATTGGTGTCCAAAGGCCCATAAAAGAATGCACAACTCGTCGTACCTTGACATGAATGGGGTATGGCAGCCAACGACCTTACAGAGTTCCACTTCTTTCAGCAAAAAAACAAGAATCTGCAGTTGCAGTGGGCTAAGGAATGCAAATACTGGACACTGGAGAATTGTAAAAACATTGCCTGGTCTGATGAATCCCAGTTCCTGCTGTTTCACGCTGATGGGAGGACTAGGGTATGGACAAAACCACATGAGTACATTCATCCATCATGACGCATGTCAACATTGCAGGCTGGTGGTGGTGGTATCATGGTGTTGGGTGTGTTTTCCTGGCACATTGGGCCCCTTGCTAAAAGTGGAGCAACGTTTGAATGACACCGGATATCTGAACATCGTTGACAAATAGGTGCACCCCTTCATGGTATCCATTTACAAATATATTTTTTCAGCAGGATAATGCCCCATGCCACAAGGCTTGGATTGTCCAGGAATGGTTCCACAAACATGACAGTGAATTCAGCTCACTGCAGTGGCCTGCTATCCTTAAAAGGGCTATTCAACTAGATTGTGTCCTGCCCAGCCTGTGATCATCATAGGATCATCATAGAGGGAAACAGAATCGCCAGAAGCTTCTGTTTACCACAGAGAGCGTTTGATTCGATCTAATCTCCTCTACCCTTTCTGGCTGGCAAAGTACCAGGATGTTGTCTCTGGTTTTGAATCTGAATTTAGAGAACTGAATTTGAAAACTGAATCTGAATAAATGGAACTTTCATAAGTTTGAAATGATAGGTTGTAAACTTGATACACAGACAATGAATGCAATATATACCATATTGAAACGGAATATATATACTGAGTGTGCAAAACCTTAGGAACGAACACCTGCTCTTTCCATGACATAGACTGACCAGGTCAATCCATGTGAAAGCTACGAGCCGTTATTGTTTTCACATGTTAAATCGCCAATAAGTGTAGATTAAGGGGAAGATACAGGCTAAAGAAGGATGTTTAAGCCTTGAGACAATTGAGCCATAGATTGTGTATGTGTGCCATTCAGAGGGTGAATGGGCATAACAAAAGATTTAAGTGCCTTTGAGCGTGGTATGGTAGTTGGTGCCAGGCGCCCCGGTTTGAATGTATCAAGAACTGCATCGCTGCTTGGTTTTTCTCGCTCAACAGTTTCCTGTGTGTATCAAGAATGGTCCACCACTCAAACAACATCCAACCAACTTGACACAACCGTGGGAAGCACTGGAGTCAACATGGGCCAATATCTCTGTGGAACGCTGTAGCGGTATTTAGATGCATAATTATTTCGACACCTTGTAGAGTCCATGCCCCGATGAATTCAGGTGTTCCTAATGTTTTGTACACTCAGTATATGTTGCTCTGCTTTCTAACACACTTCTCTCCATTTCTGTCTCTCTTTGTGTTCCTCCCTTTCCCTCTTTCCCTCCATTCAAATTCCTGCACTCATTCAAACATTCCCTGTCATTGTGCACATCTTTCTCTTCCTCTGTCTTGTTCCTGTTCTCTCAATCCCGCTCTTTCTGTTTCACCCTCCTCTTTGTCTTTCTTTGTCCTCTTTCTTTTCTCTCTCTCTCTCTCTCTCTCTCTCTCTCTCTCTCTCTCTCTCTGTAGATTGTATAGTGGTGACAGAGTCCAGAGTGTAAGGCTGTAGGGGGCATGGCAGGGCAACTATCCATGCCGCTGGGCACTGGGGTGGGGTATGAGAAGGAAGGGGGGGAAAGAATGAGAGGAGATAGAGGGGAGAGAGATTAACTGTAGGCCTACTGTGGTACAATGGTGTCTTTGGAGCAGTGCAGGGCATCACTCACCACCCTCTCTATTAGCCTGTGTGTGGGTGAAAATACAGCAATAACCCAGCTACATACGAGACCAGTGTGTGTGTGTGTGTGTGTGTGTGTGTGTGTGTGTGTGTGTGTGTGTGTGTGTGTGTGCGTGTGCAACAAGCTCTCACAAGCTCACTGCAGAATACAAACCACCGTCCATAAAAATCACATTCTGAATGGTTAAGTTAAGGCACTCATTCTGAATGGTTAAGTTAAGGCACTCATTCTGAATGGTTAAGTTAAGGCACTCATTCTGAATGGTTAAGGCACTCATTCTGAATGGTTAAGTTAATGGTTAAGGTTTGTAATAGGGTTCAAACATCAACAACAAAATACAAGTGTCTAGTACTGGGATTGAACATGCGAACCTTGGAGCCGGAGCTCGCGGCAACGCCATAGCAAAACCCACGCCTACTCTCCTGACGTCCTGCTTACCCGGATGGACGTCTAATTGTGCACTGTAGATCTTGAGCGACCAGGGCCCGGTATCCCAATAGCAAAATAACTTAGGCTCTCACGTATCCCTGAGTGCCAGACTCCTGGTGAAGTCTCTCCTGCTCATGGTGTTGTTTATGCACTGCTTGAACAACACGTGTGCGTTGATAGCAGCCAAATCAAGCATGTTGTAGAACATAGCAACAGGCCGGCTTTCCCCCTTTCACGAGTACCGTGCCATCTGATTTGAAACATTATCTGACATTCGCTCACCTGCTACCAAACATGGATCCTTTCCCAGATATGGCAAGCCGTTCAGCATGAATCAGAATAATCATCATCAGAGCTGTCATGGTCCATTTATTCTCCGCCATCCGAGTCGTTTTCATTCAGATCTTGTAGCAACGCCAACGCAGCATGTGCAGCCATCCGTCATGGTCTTTCCATTGTAAATTACACACGCTCTCACTGTGTAGACTCCAAGTAGGCCTAGAGTAGACTAATAAGACTGCTTGGATTCGGTGGACTGATATAGGGTACACTGTTTTGACATTATAATTCCAACAGATGAATACAATAGAAGGGCACGCCCTGTTCTTCATTTTACAATGGTGATCACATAATTATGCATCTTTCACTTCCCCGTGCTCAATAACCCCCCCCCCCCCTCCTCCATCATATTTTTCTTCATTTATTTCATCTGTTGTTATGTGTGAAATTAGTTTCGGTTCAGTTTCATTTTAAATAAAGAAATTATGGAAAAATCTGAACGAGCAATGTCAGAGACTATATACTGTATATATAATGGTGTGGTATAGACAGTATGGACAGTGTATGTGAACTTTAATAACAACTCTTTGATTAAGACATTGAGTCATTTTCTCTGGAACTAAACAAACAGGTACAACAGAGACATTACTAGGAGTGCCAAATCGTTCTTGAGAAATGTCTGAGCATTTCAATGCAGTTTAATTTAAGAAAGCTTGACATTTTTCATATTCTTTACCCTCCTTCTCCCTCTTTTCTATAACCTGTGTGTCTCTGTCTACCCCTTTCTCTATTTGTATTTGTTTTTATCTTCTCTCTCTCCCTCTTTCTCACTCTTTCTCCCTCTTTCTCCCTCTTTCTCACTCTTTCTCCCTCTTTCTCCCTCTTTCTCCCTCTTTCTCACTCTTTCTCCCTCTTTCTCACTCTTTCTCCCTCTCTCTCCCTCTTTCTCCCTCTTTCTCCCTCTTTCTCACTCTTTCTCACTCTTTCTCCCTCTTTCTCCCTCTTTCTCACTCTTTCTCCCTCTTTCTCCCTCTTTCTCCCTCTTTCTCACTCTTTCTCCCTCTTTCTCACTCTTTCTCCCTCTCTCTCCCTCTTTCTCCCTCTTTCTCCCTCTTTCTCACTCTTTCTCACCCTTTCTCCCTCTTTCTCCCTCTCTCTCCCTCTTTCTCCCTCTTTCTCCCTCTTTCTCACTCTTTCTCCCTCTTTCTCCCTCTTTCTCCCTCTTTCTCCCTCTTTCTCCCTCTTTCTCCCTCTCTCTCCCTCTTTCTCTCTCTTTCTCCCTCTTTCTCCCTCTTTCTCCCTCTTTCTCTCTCTTTCTCACTCTTTCTCCCTCTCTCTCCCTCTTTCTCCCTCTTTCTCTCTCTTTCTCCCTCTTTCTCTCTCTTTCTCCCTCTCTCTCCCTCTTTCTCCCTCTTTCTCCCTCTTTCTCCCTCTTTCTCCCCCTTTCTCTCTCTTTCTCCCTCTTTCTCCCTCTCCCTCTCTCTTTCTCACTCTTTCTCCCTCTCTCTCCCTCTCTCTCCCTCTTTCTCCCTCTTTCTCCCTCTCTCTCCCTCTCTCTCCCTCTTTCTCCCTCTTTCTCCCTCTCTCTCCCTCTGACCAATGTTTCCTCCCCTCATCCTCTTTGTCCTTGTTTGTCTGGTCTGCTCTGGCCAGGGCTTATGTCACAATATGGTAGCGTCGCTGTGTGTGTGTGTGTGTGTGTGTGTGTCTGCCCTTTATGTCAAGTCATTTCTTAATTTGTTAACAGAAGAGAAGGTTGGATTTTCAACTCAAGGCTTGCTGGCTTGAAGTCGCCAGCACTGGTTTTTGATGTAAGTGTTGATGTATTTCACATGCAAATGACGTGACGGACAGATAGGACATCTTTACATATCACAGATAGTATAGAGAGCCTCAGTTCTCAAAGACGAGACAGCTGGGCAGCTTTGCAACGCACAGAGTCAATGGTGTGTTTGTGTGTGTATGAGAGCGAGAGAGAGGGTGTGTTTTTGATTCTGCAAGGTGACACACACACTCCTCCCCTTCTCGACTCTATACCTCTTCCTCGCCTCCCCCTCACCCCACCCCTCACTGTGGGTATCTGTCCCCCATGAATGAGTGATTGAATGAGTTAGATAGATCAGACCTCAGTTGTGTCTGTATGGGAACCCCCAGAGGAGCCTCTCTCTTCTTGTAAGTACTACACAGATTTTCAGACCGTCCTCGTAGCTGTGTTGTTTCTCATTGGAGAAGAATGTTGCGATTCGCATGTTAATATACTGGTTGAATATAAAGGTTGGATCTTTTAATGTATAGTTGTGGAGGCGTGAGTTTGGTTACATATGGTTAACAATATAGATTTGATTTTCGTAGACTTAATGTATGTGCATTAGCATATGTTATATTCATACTATAAATGCAAATAATGTTGGTTATGTACAGTTGAAGTCGGAAGTACACTTAGGTTGGAGTCATGAAAACCCGTTTTTTAAACCACTCCACAAATGTCTTGTTAACAAACTATAGTTTTGGCAAGTCGGTTAGGACATCTACTTTGTGCATGACGTAAATATTTTTTCCAACAATTGTTTTATAAACAGATCATTTCACTTATAATTCACTGTATCACAATTCCAGTGGGTCAGAAGTTTACATACACTAAGTTGACTGTGCCTTTAAACAGCTTGGAAAATTCCAGAAAAGGATGTCATGGCTTTAGAAGCTACTGACAGGCTAATTTATATAATTTGAGTCAATTGGAGGTGTACCTGTGGATGTATTTCAAGGCCTACCTTCAAACTCAGTGCCTCTTTGCTTGACATCATGGGAAAATCAAAAGAAATCTAACTAGATCTCAGAAAAAATTTGTAGACCTCCACAAGTCTGGTTCATCCTTGGGAGCAATTTCGAAACACCTGAAGGTACCACTTTCATCTGTACAACCAATAGTACACAAGTATAAACACCATGGGACCACACAGCCGTCATACCGCTCAGGAAGGAGACGCGTTCTGTCTCCTAGAGATTAAAGTACTTTGGTGCGAAAAGTGCAAAACAGTCCCAGAACAACAGCAAAGGACCTTGTGAAGATGCTGAAGGAAACAGGTACCAAAGTATCTATATCCACAGTAAAACGAGTCCTATATCGACATAACCTGAAAGGCCGCTCAGCAAAGAAGAAGCCACTGCTCCAAAACCACCATGAAAAAGCCAGACTACGGTTTGCAACTGCACATGGGGACAAAGATTGTACTTTTTGGAGAAATGTCCTCTGGTCTGATGAAACCAAAATAGAACTGTTTGGTCATAATGACCATCGTTATGTTTGGAGGAAAAAGGGGGAGGCTTGCAAGCCGAAGAACACCATCCCAACTGTGAAGCACGGGGGTGGCAGCATCCTGTTGTGGGGGTGCTTTGCTGCAGGAGGGACTGGTGCACTTCACAAAATAGATAGCTTCATGAGAGGGAGGAAAATTATGTGGATATATTGAAGCAACATCTCAAGTTAAAGCTTGGTTGCAAATGCGTCTTCCAAATGGACAATGACCCCAAGCATACTTACAAAGTTGTGGCAAAATGGCTCAAGGACAACAAAGTCAGGGTATTGGAGTGGCCATCACAAAGCCCTGACCTCAATCCTATAGAACATTTGTGGGCAGAACTGAAAAAGCGTTGCGAGGCCTACAAACCTGACTGGGTTACCCCAGCTCTGTCAGAAGGAATGGGCCAAAATTCACCCAACTTATTGTGGAAAGCTTGTGGAAGGCTACCCGAAATGTTTGACCCAGGTTAAACAATTTAAAGGCAATAATACCATATACTAATTGAGTGTATGTAAACTTCTGACCCACTAGGAATGTGATGAAAGAAATTAAAGCTGAAATAAATAATGATCTCTACTATTATTCTGACATTTCACATTCTTAAAGTAAAGTGGTGATCCTAACTGACCTAAGACAGGATTAAATGTCAGGATTTGTGAAAAACTGAGTTTAAATGTATTTGGCTAAGGTGTATGTAAACTTCCGACTTCAACTGTATATACTTTAAATACATTAACCTTAATGTAAAAGTACTTTAGTTGCTGTATATTTCACATGTTATTTACATGTGTTTGCATGTAACTCAAACCTTTTCAACTGCTACTGAAAGTCATGTAAGTAGGATTCCTTGCGCGTTTTAGTACTGTTTGTTTGACCAACTAGATGTGGTGTCAACGTGTGAAGTACTGAGCAGTAATTTTAATTTTAATTTATCCGTTATTTTACCAGGTAAGTTGACTGAGAACACATTCTAATTTGCAGCAACGACCTGGGGAATAGTTACAGGGGAGAGGAGGGGGATGAATGAGCCAATTGTAAACTGGGGATTATTAGGTGACCGTGATGGTTTGAGGGCCAGATTGGGAATTTAGCCAGGACACCGGGGTTAACACCCCTACTCTTACGATAAGTGCCATGGGATCTTTAATGACCTCAGAGAGTCATAGGGTCGGGCTCAGGTGGGATGATGATGGATGACACATTGAAGGAGGTGACGTGTGTGTTTGTGTGTGTGTGTGTGTGTGTGTGTGTGTGTGTGTGTGTGTGTGTGTGTGTGTGTGTGTGTGTGTGAGCATGTGCATGTGTATGTGTATGCATTCTGTCACTCTCCTCCTTTTTTCTCTCCCCCCCCACCCCCTCTCTCTTTCCTCTATCGATAAATAACAGAGCATGTTATTAAAGGCAAACTGTCTGTGGCCATTTATGAATAACTCCTTTAGTGGTATTGAAGGACAACTTTATTCTTTAATCTATCTGTAGATCTGCTATAATATTAGTAAAAGAGCTTATTTTGGACCACACAAGAGAGGGGTTGTGTGAATACAGACACACGCACGCACGCACGCACGCACGCACGCACGCACGCACGCACGCACGCACACACACACACACACACACACACACACACACACACACACACACACACACACACACACACACACACACACACACACACACACACTAAAGAGTTTGTACACAGAGAAATAGATGCTTCAGTTGTATTTTTTGTTTGTGGGTTTATGATTGATTCACTACCAGATGTGGGTTTAGCTATTAGTTCTGTTAGTTCCTCTCTCCGGTTGTGTGGACTTCCTGTTCACAAAAACCCATTTTCAGTCTTCAGCTCACAAAACCTAACTTCTGTTCTAATGATGATAACTAGGGCCGGGAATTGCCAGGAACCTCACAATGCGATATTATCACGATACTTAGGTGCCAATATGATGTGTATTTTGAATCTCACGATTCTCACAATTCTATATGTATTGCGATTCAATATTGCGATTAAATGTGATTTGAAGTTTCAAACTTATTGCTCACTATATGTCATATTGCTCACTAAAACTATTAATATATATTTTTTGTAATCAATACTTTGAGTCAAATATCTATACAATATTGACCTCTTAAGCCTACCCCCTCCTTTTTCGAACATTCTGTTAAAAATCGTGCAACTTTTCAGCGTCCTGCTACTCATGCCAGGAATATAGTATATGCATATGATTAGTATGTGTGGATAGAAAACACTCTGAAGTTTCTAAAACTGGTTAAATCACGGCTGTGACTATAACAAATCGTGTGTTTCATCGAAAAGCGCAAGAAAAACTGCTCTCTGAAAGCTAAAAATAATTTCCATGCGTCACTTTCATGGGTTGTTAAAAGGGCACAAAATTAATTATGGACCTGCATGCAATTCCTACAGATTCCACACGATGTCGCCATTGTCGTCATTTTCCAGGGACTTTTTTATTGGTAAATCCAACTAACTGGATTCAATTTCTTCCGGTCTCCGCCAGGATGTTGTGAGGTGCACATTTTCAGCCATTGATTTGAAGACGAGGAGCTATTGAATATACATCGCCCTGTAATCATTTTGCTAGATTATAAACGTTTACTAATACCTAAAGTTGGATTACAAAAGTATTTCGAAGTGTTTTGTGAAAGTTTATCGTCGACTTTTTTAATTTTAAAAAATGACGCTGCGTTTTAAAACAATGTTTTTTTCTGAATTACACAGCTTCCATAGAAAGCTATTTTGGGTATATATGGACCGATTTAAACGAAAAAAAGACCCAATAGTGATGTTTATGGGGCATATAGGAGTGCCAAGAAAGAAGCTCGTCAAAGGTAATGAATGTTTTATATTTTATTTCTGCGTTTTGTGTAGTGCCGGCTACGCTAAATCTTTGTTTACGTCGCATTCAGGCATTTTGGGATGTTGCATGCTATCAGATAATAGCTTCTCATGCTTTCGCCGAAAAGCATTTTAAAAATCTGACTTGTTGGCTAGGTTCACAACGAGTGTAGCTTTAATTCAATACATACATGTGCATTTTGATGAACGTTTGAGTTTTAACGAGTACATTTAGCATTTAGCGAAGCGCATTTGCATTTCCAGGTGTCTACTTGAGACATCTGCGTCTCAAGTAGGAGCAAGAAGTTAAAAAAGAATATTACGATATGTAACTGTATTGATTTTCATCCCCCATCACTAATGATAATGTTATATTATCTATATGTTCATATATCAATCAAATGAATCCTAAAGACGAACCACTGGGCACAGAAGTCAGTTCAATGTCATGTTTTGATTGACATAACGTGAATTCAACCTGAAATCAACAATAGAAAAAATACTAAATTCCCTTAAAAAATAAATAATTGTGAACAACTTTTCATTCAGTTGACATGTTTCTTTTTCAGAAGGTTACAGGTAAAATAAGTGAATAAATGCATAAAAAAATATAACCCAACTCATTCCACCCCTCAGTCCCAATCCACCCACTCGCATCCTCCCTCCCTACCTGGAAACCATGTTTCTTACCCTGCCTAATTTACCCCTCCACCCCCGAACCCGAAGAAAGCATGCCTCCCACCCCTTCCCATCCCACCAAGCAACTGAGGTTGTTTATCAGTCCGATTCCCACCCTTCCATCCCCTGATTCTACCCTTTTCCATATTCTGTTCCAGTTAAAAGGTGGTTCAGATTCAATTAGATCTGTGGACCATACTTTTTTAATGACTAGCTCAGAATATGAACTTTTTTAAATGTATTTTTAACCTTTTATTTAACTAGGCAAGTCAGTTAAGATCAAATTCTTATTTTCAATGACGGCCTAGGAACAGTGGGTTAACTACCTTGTTCAGGGGCAGAACGACAGATTTTTTACCAAAAGTTTCTTATATATTATAGAAATCATTCATTTTTGGGAGCCCAGATAACTTAAATCCCATCATTAAATGTTTCAGTAGCTTGGATTTCCCAAGGGACTGCGTAGGCCAGCATCAGCGGAGGCTGTTGAGAGGAGGACGGCTCATAATAATGTCTGGAACGGCGCAAACACATCTTTCAGAAAGGACTTAGTCTGGCTTGGTGTGGATTTACAATCAGAGGTGTATAGTTCTTTATAGAAGTGGGAAAATCTTTCATTTGTTAATTTGGGTTCTGATAGTAATGTTTCCCCTGTTTCTGATTCAATAGTTGCCATATCAGCTAATTCATCATTACTGCTTAGGTTGTAGGCCAGTAAACGACTGGGACGATTACCATGAAAGTAATCGTTGAGTCTTACTCGATGGATGGCAAATTCTGCTCTCTGTCTTGTCAATAAATTAAGTGCTGTCTGGACTGGAAAGAGTTATTTTTTTGTTTGTTTTTTATTTCACCTTTATTTAACCAGGTAGGCTAGTTGAGAACAAGTTCTCATTTACAACTGCGACCTGGCCAAGATAAAGCAAAGCAGTGCGACACAAACAACAACACAGAGTTACACATGGAATAAACAAACATACAGTCAATAACACAATAGGAAAAAAGTCTATATACTGTGTGTGCAAATGAGGTAAGGGAGGTAAGGCAATACATCGGCCATAGTGGCGAAATAATTACAATTTAGCAAATAAACACCGGAGTGATCGATGTGCAGGAGATGAATGTGCAAGTAGAGACACTGGGCTGCAAATGAGAAAAAAAATAACAGTATGGGGATGAGTTAGTTGGGTGGGCTATTTACAGATGGGCTATGTACAGGTGCAGTTATCTCTGAGCTGCTCTGACAGCTGGTGCTTAAAGTTAGTGAGGGAGATATGAGTCTCCAGCTTCAGTGATTTTTGCTATTCGTTCCAGTCATTGGCAGCAGAGAACTGTAAGGAAAGGCGGCCAAAAGAGGAGTTGACTTTGGGGGTGACCAGTGAAATATACCTGCTGTAGCGCGTGCTACTGGTGGGTGCTGCTATGGTGACCATTGAGCTGAGATAAGGCGGGACTTTAACTAGCAAAGACTTATAGATGACCTGAAGCCAGTGGGTTTGGCGACAAATATGAAGTGAGGGCCAGCCAACGAGAGCATACAGGTCGCAGTGGTGAGTAGTATATGGGGCTTTGGTGACAAAACGGATGGCACTGTGAAAGACCGCATCCAATTTGCTGAGTAGAGTTTTGGAGCCTATTTTGTAAATGACATCGCCAAAGTCAAGGATCGGTATGATAGTCAGTTTTACGATGGTATGTTTGCATAAGTGAAGGATGCTTTGTTGCGAAATAGGAAGCCGATTCTAGATTTAATTTTGGATTGGAGATGCTTAATGTGAGTCTGGAAGGAGAGTTTACAGTCTAACCAGACACCCAGGTATTTGTTGATGTCCACATATTCTAAGTCAGAACCGTCCAGAGTAGTAATGTTGGAAGGGCCGGCAGGTGCTGGTAGCGATCGGTTGAAGACCTTGCATTTAGTTTTACTTGCATTTAAGAGCAGTCAGAGGCCACGGAAGGAGAGTTGTATGGCATTGAAGCTCATCTGGAGGTTAGTTAACACAGTGTCCAAAGAAGGGCCAGAAGTACACAGAATGGTGTCGTCTGCGTAGAGGTGGATCAGAGAATCACCTGCAGCAACAGTTACATAATTGATGTATACAGAGAAAAAATAGCTACTTATAGCTATTTTAACTGAAATGAGTGTCTGTTGAGAATGCTCTAACATAGTTTACAACATTTCCAATTCTGATATATTTTTTAAAGTGATTTATTTAACCCAGATGTAAATGCTGTTGCATTGTTTCCATAAAACCTTTGGTGGCATCCCATAGAATCTGGGGGTCATTGACTTTATTTGTATTGGTCCTTCTGAATTAATTTAGTTCAATTTCAAATTGATCACAGAATGTAGGATTTTGTAGTAATGACACATTGAAAGGCCATCTTGTGGCTGTTTTAGGAGATTATGAAATGTGAAGTTGGCAGTCGTAGTTGTGGTGGTCAGACAAACTCAGATGTTGAATTGCTATTTTCTCGATGAAAGAAAATAGAGGCGTAGATAATGGTATGAAATCAATTTGTGAGAATGTTGTATGCCAGCTTGAGTAGAACGTGTACTCGTTTGCTTAAGGATTATGTGCTCTCCAGGCATCAATGAGGTTGTAATCAGAGAGTATATGCTGGAGAGCCTTGGTTGTGTGTGGATTGTAGTTATACCATGCGTATCCTGTACATATGACTAATAAAATGTGAAACTTGATGAGAGGCTTGGGGTGTCTGGGTGCTGGCTCCTCATCTCGGGAACGCACTCGGAAAAATGGTCTAAGAAAATAAGTTTCCATCTCATCGATCATCATGTCACCAGAATAAGGCCCTCGATATTTATTGGAAAGGAGCATCAAGCTCATCACTGCACTTTTCATCATCATTTATTTTATCTGTAGCCTAATAAACTGCATGATTCCCGAGTCGTAGTGGGAGGACCACACACCATATCATCGTGTGACTCCAAATGTACTTTAATATGATGGTTATTATATCAATATTTGCGCATTAAGGTGTTTCCACCGCCATTTCCCACATAATATATTTTACAGACAAAAAAATATGCCACCATGTCGAATGAACAAATGATCTGTCGGCATTTAACACCGAAATTCCTGTTTGCATCCCAGCTGTCGTTTTTTTTTCTTTACACGATAAAACTGTGGATGGAAACGTGGTTACTGAGTGCAGTCTGACGTCACGTGAATAAAAAGGTTATACATTTTTTCCAAATCCA